>NC_079206.1:47901760-48007223 GCF_026745355.1 Beta vulgaris subsp. vulgaris | reverse complement strand
CTCGTGNTAGTTTGATTCCTCGGTAGTTGGTACAATCTTGTACATCGCCTTTGTTCTTATACAAAGGAATCAAAGTACTCTTCCTTTACTCTAATGGCATTTTTTGTGTGTCTCCAAACATGTTGAAGAATGTTGTCAGCCATTCGATTCCTCTCCCCCCTAAACACCTCCAAACTTCTATAGGTATGCCATCTGGCCCCGTAGCTTTCTTCAATCCCATCTTTTTTAATGTTGCAACGACTTTTCCCTTTTGAATCCTCCTCATAAACTCACGATTTAACATACTTGGCGGGATGTGTACATCCCGATGGCTTGTGCTTATCACTGTTAGGGATGGAAATGGATCGGGTTCGGGGCGAGTGGAGCATCACCCGCATCCACACCCGTTGTAACACCCGATAATTCTCTTTTCTAGAAAACTTTTATAATAAATTAGAGAATTACCCAGGCATTATCGCCCGTGTGAAAACGTTTCCGCTTACTCAGAATTTTGCAGCGGAAAATAACTTATTAAAAATCAACTTTATTAAAACTTATGAAACCAAAAACAATGTCAGAAACTAAAACACACCAACTTAAAACTATTGTCTGAAACATAAGCTCCTATGAAAACAACTTAAATGAAACTAATAATACAAGAGTCTCTCCATTCCAGATTCCCAATGAGATGCATCTTCGAACCTGTATGTCAATGTGTCTTGACTCTGCTCCCCCGAAGGATCACCACAGGATCAATAGGCAAAGCCATGATCACAAACACAACAAGCACGTAATCAGCAAAGCTGAGTACTACATATCAGACATACATAATCCTAAACATGATACTACAAAACTATAACTTGCAAGGATAAATAATAATAAAACATATAATAATCTGCAGACAACTTTTACTGACTAGACTCTAAACTTTATTTCCTTCTTTAAATGGAATAGTTATTGGACGAGTTATCTCAACCTGAAAATAGAAAATACGGGAGCTTCAATATTCCAAAATGACCTGCGATATCGAGGAACCTTTGAACTAATGAGGAATGGTGATCAATCCAATCCTAGAAAAGCCATGGCTACCACCATGTACTCCAACCCTTAGTGTCCAACTCTAGACGTGCACCAGTCTAAAGTCTATAAACCTATTCTCGTTTCACTTTACGTTGAATATATTTTATCTTGTGTTGACACCAACCAAGCAAATAACACTAACTAATAATCACATCATAATAAGAATTCCTTTTTATCTTTGATTAACAAGTGTTCACAACTTATCAATCAAGACTCCTTTAACTTCTTTTATACTTTACAACTTGCTTGTTGAACCTAGCCAACAATAACTTTACCTTTATATAGGTATAACTTGTACTTACCAAATAAGATCCACGGTTCTTATAAGATAATAATAATACTCAAGAATCCATGTAAAACATGATTCAATCTAACTTACATTAATTCACTCACGAATTAATAAATAACTTGACTTATCCTGCTTGCATCAAACTTCAATAGAAACATTTAAAATCATAAATACATTTAGTTTACATGTAGCACACAGGCAAATAACATGTAAAACAATTCCAGTAAATCATATATATGAACAAATAGAGTCCTATACATAATACTAATAAATAAAACATTTTAAGAGCATGCTTCTAAATCATATAGCACGTAGACAAAGTACGTACCTTGTATAAACAAATCTGTAGGCCACTTTTACTCGCTAAAAGTCTCCTACTACGAAATCTCCGCCTAGAAAATAAAATAATAAAAATAAATACTTCGAACTAAAAATTTACAGCAACTTTAAAACGATCAAAACCCCTTAAACGTGTTTTAAAAATACAAATTTCGTTATTTTTAATCCCTAGTATAGTACAACTATTCTAGTGATTAAAAATCATTTAAAACCCTTAAAATACTATTTCTGAAATTACAGCATTTATAAAATTTATAAATCTTCTGAAAATATATTTAATACTATAAAATTATATACTAACCAAATCTCATGATTTATACTTTATAAATATAGTTTCTAGTGATTAAAAACCCTAAAAACTATAATTTCATATAAAAACTGAAAAACTTAAAATAAATCTGAAATTTTATACTAATAACATAATGACCGAAATATATTTTAGCATATAAAACATAATTTAAATCATAAACATGCTAATAAATAATAAAATATATAAAAACTATACTTTAATGGAATCTTAGAGAGAAGAAAAGAAAAACAACCACAACAATGGAGAAGAGGAAGGCCGGATAGCCCAGCAGCACGGCAGCAGCGGATTTCGGCTAATCAAAGATTTGTGACGTTTCTTGTTCAACAAGAAACGTTACTTAGAAGAAGAAACAATTTTGAGAGAAATAGAGAATCGCGCACAAGGAGAAGAGAGAGAAGAAAGCGCGAGTGAGAGAGAGAGAGAGAACACGTGGAAGAGGAGAGAGAATAAAGTGTGTAGGGTAAAATATTGGGTTTTTAGGATATTTAAATAGGCTTTCCTTTTGGGCTTAGGAAAAGAGATTTTAATAATAAACTTTGATGACTAATAAGATGGGCTCATTAGGACTTTAGTCATCAAATAACCTTTCCCTTTTTCATTCTTGGGCTTTCGATTCCATTAAGCTTCTTTTAAAATACTTTTAATAATTAAAACTCTTATTAAAACATGCTTAATTAAAACATTACAAATTTTATTAAGCTATGAAAAATATTTTTAGTTGACTTTTAAAATAGTCAACCCTTTTTAAAAGTCAAATCATTTTCCAAACTCATTTGGATTTAAATATAACTACATAAATACTTTAATATATTTATGAAAATCTTTTAAAATTGCGGGGGATTACAGTCTACCCCCTTAAAAGAAGTTTCGTCCCGAAACTTAACACAAAACCCTCGTACTTTCAAAAGTTTGAACTCAACATTTCGAAAACTTTTAAGAAAGTAGTGCCTCGTGCACTTTCCCATTTTTAAAACACTTGTGTTACTTATGAACACTTTTCTTATGCGGAGACTCTACTTCTTTTGCACTAACATGTGCAAACTTGCCCACATAGGCATACATATGCATGAAAATCTCATAAAAATAGACAAAAGCGCGAAATTTATCGCATTCTACCCCCCTTAAAGAAAACGAGTTACGCCCTCGTAACTCACCTCAAGGAATAGGTCTGGATACTTTTTCTTCATATCCTCTTCGGCTTCCCACGTTGCTCTTCTGACTCGTGGTTAGACCAAAGAACTTTGACAATATGAACATCTTGTTCGCGTACTACGCACTTTCCTGTCGAGAATCTTGACAGGTCTTTCCTCATATGTGAGGCTACTATCTATCTGAATCTTTCAGGCTCTAACACATGACGCTCATCAGGAATTAGCGTTAAGTTGGGAATATGAATACATCATGCATCTTTTCAAACTCCATTGGCAATGCCAATCTATAAGCTACTTTCCCAATGCGCTCCAAAATCTCATATGGGCCTACATATTTAGCACTTAGCTTGCCCTTTTTCCCAAATCTCATAACGCCTTTAGTGGGTGATACTTTCAAGAATACTTTATCACCTACAGCAAACTCATCTTCGCGACGTTTTAAATCTGCATAACTCTTCTGCCTATCTTGCGCAGCTTGAATTCGAGCCTGAATCAATTTGACATTCTTGACGGTCTCCTCAATAAATTCAGTCCCCAAAACTATATTTTCGCTAAATTCATTCCAAAGGGACTTCTACACTTCCGTCCATATAATGCCTCAAAAGGTGCCATCTTTATACTCGCATGGTAACTATTGTTGTAAGAAAACTCAATCAAATCTAATTGGTCCTCCAACTTCCTTGAAAATCAATTGCACAAGCTCTCAACATATCCTCCATAGTCTGATTAGTCCTCTCAGTCTGACCATCGGTCGCAGGGTGAAAGGCGGTACTCATTTTCAATGTTGTGCCAAGGTTTAATTGGACCTTTTTCCAGAACTTAGATAGAAATCTAGAGTCACGATCCGAGATAATGTCCTTTGGAACTCCATGCAATTCACTACATGCTTGATATAGGTTAGCGAGTTGCTTCTTTTTCCATGTCTCCTTAATAGGTATGAACACGCGGACTTGGTCAGTCTATCCACAATAACCCAAATGGTTCATTTCCACTCTTCGTCTTGGGTAAGGCAGTCACAAAGTCCATAAAAATAGAATCCCACTTCCATCCAGGGACCTCTAACGATTGAACTTTCCCCATGGGTCTCTTATGGTCAATCTTCACTTTCTGACAGGTCAGCACTTAGAACATACTGCTACCTCTCGCTTCATGTTTGGCCACCAATAGATCACCTTAAGGTCTTTGTACAACTTGTCACCCCCAGGGTGCACAGAATATGGAGTATTATGCCCCTCGTCCATAAGACGTCTCTTAAGGTCATTGCACTTCTGTGGTACACACCACCTCCCTTTAAACCTTAGACTCCCATCATCATGAATCTTGAAGTCTACTTCCTTACCTTGCTTCATTTTCTCCTTGATCTTGTCTAGGTCTCATCCCCGACTTGACCCTCAATAATCTCGTCGAAAACTGACACTCCCAAAGAAAGATTACTAAGTCTAGCCTCACTTTCCCCAGGATTTAAAATTTCTAGGCTCAACCTTTGCATATCTCGACACAACTCCTCAGGGACTATCAAAGCACTCAAGCTATGACTCGATTTTCGACTCAAGGCGTCAGCAACCACATTTGCTTTCCCCTCATGATACTGGATATCTAAATCATAATCTTAATCAACTCAGCCATCTTCTTTGCCTCATATTCAAGTCTTTTGAGTAAAATGTACTTCAAACTCTTATGGTCTGTAAATATCTTGCAAGTTGCTCCATAAAGATAATGTCTCCAAATCTTCAATGCAAACACTATGGCAGCTAACTCTAATCATGGGTAGGGTAATTAGCCTCATAAGGTTTCAATTGACGCGACGCATAAGCTATTACCTTACCATTCTGTTGCAACACACAACCCAAACCATTTTTCGAAGCATCACTATAGACCTCAAATCCCTCATTCCCATCAGGTAGGGTTAAAACAGGTGCAGTGGTTAAACGATCCTTCAAGATCTGAAAAGCTTCCTCACACTTCTCATTCCACTCAAACTTGGACTCCTTTTTCATCAAATTAGTCATAGGTCTTGCTATCTTCGAGAAATCTCTCACAAATCTCCTATAATAGCCAGCTAAACCCAAGAAACTCCTAATGTCTGACACACTCTTTGGAGTTGGCCACTCACTCACAGCTTGAATTTTGGCAGGATCTACTGAGACTCCTTCCTTAGACACAAAATGACCCAAAAATGCTACTTTCTCCAAACGAAACTCACACTTAGAGAATTTGGCATATAACTGGTTCCTTCTCAAATCTCCAAAATAATCCTTAAATGTTCATCATGCTCGGTTTCATTCCTCGAATATATCAAAATGTCATCAATGAAAACCACTACGAACTTATCCAAAAACTCATGAAAGATCCTATTCATCAAGTCCATAAATATCGCAGGAGCATTGGTTAACCCAAATGGCATTACAGTGAACTCTAGTGACCATAACGCGTTCTAAAGGCAGTCTTAGGTACATCCTTATCGGCTACCCTCAATTGATGATATCCTGAACGTAAGTCAATCTTCGAGAACACACTCGCTCCATTCAGTTGATCGAATAGGTCATCTATTCTAGGCAAAGGGTACTTGTTCTTGATGGTAACATTGTTCAACTCCCTATAGTCGATACATAACCTCATACTCCCATCCTTTTTCTTCACGAACAATACAGGAGCTCCCCAAGGTGACGCTAGGCTGATTAACCTTTATCTAAAAGTTCTTGCAATTGCTCTTTAACTCACTCATCTCAGGAGGTGCCATTCTATAAGGTGCCTTAGATATAGGTGCAGTTCCAGGAACTAAGTCTATGGTAAACTCAACGCTCTTGCAGGCGGATACCTGAAATTTCACTCGGAAATACATCCATAAACTCATTCACTATTGGAACATCCTCAAGTTTTAGTTCAGCTTCCTTACTACATCTTGCACGCTACAGAAAAATAGCTCACACCCCTTTCTCATCAACTTCTGCACTTGATAGCAGAGATCACTCCAAACTTCTGGGTTTCCCAAATCGTCTATATGAGGTCAATTTTCCCGAAGGGTTTCTCAACACTACCTTTTGAACTTCACAATCAATCCTGGCCTTGTAATGACTCAACCAGTTCATCCCAAGAATCACATCTAAGTCTCCTAAGTTAAACTCGATTAAATCGGATGGAAAGACACTCCCTCCTATCTTCAAAGGCAGGTTCTTGAACAACTTAGTACACTTTACGACTTCCCCAGTAGGAATACTGATAGACAAGTCAATTAACTCATACTCTACTAATCCTAGACGCTTTAGAACAGAAGACGAAATAAAAGAATAGGTCGCCCCCGAATCAAATAACGTTTTAACGAAAACTGAATTAATAGAGAAATTACCAGTTACCACATCAGCGGACCTCTCTGCTTCGCTATGACTCATCACGAACACTTTTCCGGCAGGCTTGTTCTGGGTAGGATTTTCATTAGCAGGCCTACTATAGTTTCCTTGGTTATTCTGACCTCCAGGCTTAGGACCCTGGTTCCCTGTCTGATTGGACCCTGACTAGCCTGATTACCATTTCCCTGAGTCTTAGATCTTTCCCGTGCTGGAGAAGCACTCATACTCTCTATGACCCTTTTTCTGGCAATAATGACAGGTCACTAGCTCTCCCTTGCAGTCTTTCCCAGGATGGTTTTTGTCACACTTCCTGCAATTGTAAACCCTTTCAGGTCTACCCTGACTACCGTTATCCTGGTTGTTTCTTCCTTGGAAATTCCCATTTCCATTCCGGTTTTTCTTAAAGTTACTTTGGTTTCCCCCAGTACTAACCTCTTTTCTCTTTTCACCAACTATCCCATTCTTCTTATCTCTCCTTGATTGCAACCCATATATATGAGAAGCTCTCCCATACACCACATCTAAAGATGTAAAGGTTTCACCCCCTAATCCCAGCTGGATTTCATCAGTCAACCCTTGTTCGAACCTCTGAGCCTTAAGTTCCTCAGTAGCTACCACCTCAGGTGCAAACCTAGACAGGGTTATGAATTTACTATAATATTCAGAGATAGTCATACTACCCATTCTAAGGTTGATGAACTCTTGAGCTTTCTGTTTTCTCATGAAGGCGGGTAAAACTTTCCTCTCAGCACAACCACAAAGGCTTCCCAATTGAATCCCTCAGCAGCACTCAATCTAGCCCCGTTTTCTCTCCACCACAAATCGGCCTCATCCTTTAGATATAAAATAGCCTGGCCTACTCTCATATTAGCAGGGCAATTCACTACTCAAATAATTTCTCAAATTCCCTAATCCAGTTCTCTAGGAAGTATGGGTCAGATTGTCCCTTAAAGTAAGGTGTTTTACTTTGGCCAGTCTTTCGAACATCTCTCCAGCAGTCTCTGGACGTTCGACCTTGTCCTGATTCATTTTCTCCGCCAAGAGGCGAATAGCATCAGCTAGTTCAGTGTTGTTAGCCATTCTACTTCGGGACCTGAAAGTAATATAACTCTACTCAGGTTCCAGAAAACTTACATAGTCATCTAAGCAAGGCAACACTTGATTTGATCATTAAAGATCGCATCAACATACAATTCCACTAAGTTCCAATATGAAATGTTCTCTAATATTCATATAATTGTTCACGTAATAAATTCATATCAACATGAAATGGAATTGAGCAAGAAAATATAATCACATAATGAAAATAAAAATAAATAAAAAAATATTTCCCATTACGTGCCCAAAAAAATTCTTACTCCTCCAATAAATAAACTATATTTTTATTCTTCCATAGAAGGGAAAAATAATGTGAAATAAAAATAACACACTAGTATCTATATTTTTCCTAAAATGATAACTCTATAAAACACCTTTGTCCTTGTTGGCACACATCCAACATTATTCTCATAACTAAAATCTAATGTATATCTATATGTATAAAAAAAAAGTATATAAGTATATATAACCTATGGCACTACATTGCCATCCTTATCCTTGTCTTCCTTATATTGCTCAGGTATGAAGGTTTCATCACTAGCTTCATCCTCTTCTTCATCCTCATAGTAATCGATGAACTTTCTCTGAATCTTAGACCTTCTAATAGGTATGGTGTCTTCGTCCTCTTCAGGTTCAGTTTCATACCTAAAACATGCATCATAAATATCCTCCCTAGTAGTACCTCTAGCACGATCCATCTCTATGATGACTTCATCATCCCTAGCAAATTCTTTCCTCAAAATACAACGTATTATCCAATGCAGGTCTTTATACTCTCTATGGTCAATGGGTGCATTAAAGTTGTCGGCTTCGTCGTCAGTCAAACGATGGGGTTAAAATAATTGCCTAGATTAGCAGCCATATTCGTAGAGCTACAACACAATAAACCAGAAGGTTTAGCACTCTTTCTAACGTGTTCCCACAAATAACAAGAGGTAAACAAAAACAAAGGCATGTAAATATACACTTTGCAGGCAAGAATTATAAACAGTTAGCAGGGAAGAAAAATATTCATGCATCAATAGCAGGGAAGTATAATAATAATGCATCATTATAGAAAGAAATGATAATGTGCAGATTTGCCGGGAAGAAAAATAATAATGATGCTGAACTAACTTCCTGATGCATGCATATAATATTTCTATCCTATATGCCCTTCTTATACTACCCATTCTCACAATGCAATACTATAAACCTTGAAGGCATGAAAAATAATGCAGACACTTTTATAAATAACATTACTTAAGTGTCTAAAAAAAAATTCGAACCAACAATTTCCGAAAAAAAAAAATTTCGACTCGACAAAAAAAAAAAAAAAAATTTTCGGACTCAGCACTTCTTTCGAATTTTTTTTTTTTTCGCCGAAAACTTAAAAAAATTTCGAACCCCTAATTTTTCTGAAAAAAATTTCGGTGTATACAAAGAAAAAAATCTGGTAAAAACAAATATGAATGTTCAACTTTTCGAAATAAAAACGTAGGAGCAATACTAAGGTTTCCTTCAAATAACCAATAAGTTAGGTAACTTAAAAAGCTAAAGTCACTTAATAAGCTAGTTAGTTAGGCGCCTATAAGTCTTAAACTAACCTAAAGCTCCCAGATACCACTTTGTAACACCCCGATAATTCTCTTTTCTAGAAAATACTTTTATAATAAACCTTAGAGAATTACCCAGGCATTATCGCCCGTGTGATAACGTTTCGGCTTACTCAGAATTTTGCAGCGGAAAAAACTTATTAAAAATCAACTTTATTAAAACTTATGAAATCAACAACAATGTCAGAAACTAAAACACACCAACTTAAAACTATTGTCTGAAAACATAAGCTCTTATGAAAACAACTCAAATGAAAATAATACAAGAGTCTCTCCATTCCAGATTCCCAATAGATGCA
Source organism: Beta vulgaris subsp. vulgaris (assembly GCF_026745355.1). NCBI lineage: Eukaryota > Viridiplantae > Streptophyta > Magnoliopsida > Caryophyllales > Amaranthaceae > Beta > Beta vulgaris. The sequence continues at coordinate 47,997,736 of NC_079206.1, read as the reverse complement.
TCTTCGAACCTGTAATGTCAATGTGTCTTGACTCTGCTCCCCCGAAGGATCACCACAGGATCAATAGGCAAAGCCATGATCACAAACACAACAAGCACGTAATCAGCAAAGCTGAGTACTACATATCAGACATAATAATCCTAAACATGATACTACAAAATAACTTGCAAGGATAAATAATAATAAAACATATAATAATCTGCAGACAACTTTTACTGACTAGACTCTAAACTTTATTTCCTTCTTTAAATGGAATAGTTATTGGACGAGTTGTCTCCTAAAATAGGAAATACGGGAGCTACCACATATTCCAAAATGACCTGCGATATCGAGGAACCTTTGAACTAAGAGGATGGTGATCAATCCATCCTAGAAAAGCCATGGGCTACCACCATGTACTCCAACCCTTAGTGTCCAACTCTAGACGTGCACCAGTCTAAAGTCTATAACCTATTCTCGTTTCACTTTACGTTGAATATATTTTATTACTTGTGTTGACACCAACAAGCAAATAACACATAACTAATAATCACACAATCATAACAGAATTCCTTTTTATCTTTGGATTAACAAGGTTCACAACTTATCAATCAAGACTCCTTTAACTTCTTTTTATACTTTACTAACTTGCTTGTTGAACCTAGCCAACAATAACTTTACCTTTATATAGGTATAACTTGTACTTACCAAATAAGATCCACGGTTCTTATAAGATAATAATAATACTCAAGAATCCATGTAAACATGATTCAATCTAACTTACATTAATTCACTCACGAATTAATAAATAAACTTGACTTATCTGCTTGCATCAAACTTCCATACAAACATTTAAATCATAAATACTTCTAGTTTACATGTAGCACACAGGAAATAACATGTAAAACAATTCCAGTAATCATATATATGAACAAATAGAGTCCTATACATGATACTAATAAATAAAACATCTTAGAGCATGCTTCTAAATCAATAGCACGTAGACAATGTACGTACCTTGTATAAACAAATCTGTAGGCCACTTTTACTCGCTAAAAGTCTCCTACTACGAAATCTCCGCCTAGAAAATAAAATAATGAAATAAATACTTCGAACTAAAAATTTACAGCAACTTTAAAACGATCAAAACCCCTTAAACGTGTTTTAAAATCGTTTTTACATCAAACTTTCGTTATTTTTAATCCCTAGTATAGTACAACTATTCTAGTGATTAAAAATCATTTAAAACCTTAAAATACTTATTTTCTGAAATTACAGCATTATAAATTTAATAAATCTTCTTAATATATAATTAATATATAAAATTATATACTAACCAAATCTCATGATTTATACTTTATAAATATAGTTTCTAGTGATTAAAAACCCTAAAAACTATAAATTTCATGATAAAAACTCAAAGAAACTTAACATATAAATCTGAAATTTATTAATAATAAACATAATGCCGAAATATTTTAGCATATAAAACATAATTTAAACTAAACATGCAAATAAATAATAAAATAATATAAAAACTATTACTTTAATGGAATCTTAGAGAGGAAGAAAAGAAAAACAACCACAACAATGGAGAAGAGGAAGGCCGAACAGCACAACAACACGGCGGTAGCGTGGCAGCGGGAATTTTCGGCTCAATCAAAGATTTGTGACGTTTCTTGTTTAACAAGAAACGTTACTTGAAGAAGAAGAAACAATTTTGGAGAAGATAAGAATGCGCACAAAGGAGAAGAGAGAGAAAAGGTCCGATGAGAGAGAGAGAGAGAATGCATGGAAGAGGAGAGAGAAATAAAGTGTAGGGTAAAATTTGGGTTTTTAGGATATTTAAATAGAGGCTTTTCCTTTGGGCTTAGGAAAAGAGATTTTAATAAATGAAACTTTGATGACTAATAAGATGGGCTCATTAGGACTTTAGTCATCAAATAACCTTTCCCTTTTTATCACTTTTGGGCTTTCGATTCCATTAAGCTTCCTTTTCAAATACTTTATTAATTAAAACTCCTATTAAAACATGCTTAATTAAAACATTACAAATTTTATTAAGCTATGAAAAACATTTTAGTTGACTTTTAAAATAGTCAACCCTTTTTAAAAGTCAAATCATTTTCCAAACTCATTTGGATTTAAATATAACTACATAAATACTTTAATATATTTATGAAAATTCTTTAAAATTGTGGGGATTACAGTCTACCCCCCTTAAAAGAAGTTTCGTCCCGAAACTTAACACAAAATCCTCGTACTTTCAAAAGTTTGAACTCAACATTTCGAAAACTTTTGAAGAAAAGTAGTGCCTCTGTGCACTTTCCCATTTTTAAAACACTTGTGTTACTTATGAACACTTTTCTTATGCGGAGACTCTACTTCTTTTGCACTAACATGTGCAAATTGCCCGACATAGGCATACATATGCATGAAAATCTCATAAAAATAGACAAAAGCGCGAAATTTATCGCATTCTACCCCCCTTAAAGAAAACGAGTTACGCCCTCGTAACTCACCTCAAGGAATAGTGCTGGATACTTTTTCTTCATATCCTCTTCGGCTTCCCACGTTGCCTCTTCTGACTCGTGGTTAGACCAAAGAACTTTGACAATATGAACATCCTTGTTGCGCGTACTACGCACTTTCCTGTCGAGAATCTTGACAGGTCTTTCCTCATATGTGAGGCTACTATCTATCTGAACTCTTTCAGGCTCTAACACATGACGCTCATCAGGGATATAGCGCTTAAGTTGGGAGATATGGAATACATCATGCATCTTTTCAAACTCCATTGGCAATGCCAATCTATAAGCTACTTTCCCAATGCGCTCCAAAATCTCATATGGGCCTACATATTTAGCACTTAGCTTGCCCTTTTTCCCAAATCTCATAACGCCTTTAGTGGGTGATACTTTCAAGAATACTTTATCACCTACAGCAAACTCATCTTCGCGACGTTTTAAATCTGCATAACTCTTCTGCCTATCTTGCGCAGCTTGAATTCGAGCCTGAATCAATTTGACATTCTTGACGGTCTCCTCAATAAATTCAGTCCCCAAAACTATATTTTCCCTAAAGTCATTCCAGCAAATGGGACTTCTACACTTCCGTCCATATAATGCCTCAAAAGGTGCCATCTTTATACTCGCATGGTAACTATTATTGTAAGAAAACTCAATCACATCTAATTGGTCCTTCCAACTTCCTTGAAAATCAATTGCACACACTCTCAACATATCCTCCATAGTCTGATTAGTCCTCTTAGTCTGACCATCGGTCGCAGGGTGAAAGGCGGTACTCATTTTCAATGTTGTCCCAAGGTTTAATTGGACCTTTTTCCAGAACTTAGACAGAAATCTAGAGTCACGATCCGAGATAATGTCCTTTGGAACTCCATGCAATCTTACTACATGTTTGATATAGGTCTTAGCGAGTTGCATCTTTTTCCATGTCTGCTTAATAGGTATGAACACGGCGGACTTGGTCAGTCTATCCACAATAACCCAAATGGTGTCATTTCCACTCTTCGTCTTGGGTAAGGCAGTCACAAAGTCCATAGAAATAGAATCTGTAATAGCCCTGTTTTAAGCGCGTTTATTTAAACGTTAAATATAATTATTAAGTTAATTATGTTGCGAAATTTATTATTTTGTTTGACTTGTGGAGTTATTATTATTATTATTTTATATTTTTGTATTTTAAGTTTAAGTTGAGTGGTATTTGGCCCAAATAGGAAGTCAAAGTTGGTCTTGCACCCCCCTTTGTCGGTTTGATGAAACAAAACCCCAACCCAAATGTTTTCTCCTTCCCCGTAAAACCTCAAAACCCAAAACCCCAATTACCACTCTATCTTCTCTCTCGGTGAAACCCCAACCCCCAGCCATGTTCTCTCTCTCTTCTTGCTATTCTCGTCGGAATCCAAGCTCGCCGGAGTTGCGTCGAACCACCGCAGACCTGTAGTTGCTGCTGCTCCTTTCGCGAAACCCCTGTTTCGTTCGGTTGTGGTGACTACTCTGTTCTCTTCGTTCGTCCTGCTATGGATGTCGTGGTTACCGCCTTACCTGCACCGCCGTGAGCTGGTGCTACCAGCCCTTGCTGCTGTTATTGTTCGTTGCTGCTATTGGTGTTGTTATTGTTTTGCTACAATTCTCTATATTTCGATTACTAATTCAAAGACCCAATTTATGAGTGAGGTATATTATAACTAGCTTTGTCTTGTTTTATTTTGATCAATGATTTCATGGGTTTTGAAAAGAAAATCAGATTAAGATTTATAATTTATCTTTGTTGTATTGGTTTTTGTTGATAGTTTATTAGTTTCATATAAGAAACTTAGTTGTTAGGGAATTGTTGTTGTTGTAGGTTGTGTTGTTCTATTGTTGCAGCTACTATGTTATTGTTATGTTGTTGTAGTATTGTTGTTGTTAGAGTTATCACAGTCTTATTAGTTTACAAATTAGTTTTATAGTTCATTGCTAATCTCAGTTAGTATTTCCAAGATTTCATAAAAGAGTTTTGGGTTATAAATTCTTAAATGAATTTAATATAATATTGTTAGTAATAGTAATATGTTTGATGTATTTAAGGATATTTTTCCGCTGCGATTTTATTAATTAAGATTTGGATTCCAGCTTATGGATGTTGATTGTGTTTCATTAGCAGCTCGGAAGAGCGGGCTATTACAGAATCACACTTCCATCCAGGGACCTCTAACGATTGAACCTTTCCCATAGGTCTTTTATGGTCAATCTTCACTTTCTGACAGGTCAGGCACTTAGATACATACTCAGCTACCTCTCGCTTCATGTTTGGCCACCAATAGATCACCTTAAGGTCTTTGTACAACTTGTCACCCCCAGGGAGCACAGAATATGGAGTATTATGCCCCTCCTCCGTAAGACGTCTCTTAAGGTCATTGCACTTCTGTGATACACACCACCTCCCTTTAAACCTTAGACTCCCATAATCATGAATCTTGAAGTCTACTTCCTTACCTTACTTCATTTTCTCCTTGATCTTGTCTAGGTGCTCATCCCTGACTTGACCCTCAATAATATCGTCGAAAACTGACACTCCCAAAGAAAGATTACTAAGTCTAGCCTCACTTTCCCCAGGATTTAAAATTTCTAGGCTCAACCTTTGCATATCTCGACACAACTCCTCAGGGACTATCAAAGCACTCAAGCTATGACTCGATTTTCGACTCAAGGCGTCAGCAACCACATTTGCTTTCCCCTCATGATACTGGATATATAAATCATAATCTTTAATCAACTCCAGCCATCTTCTTTGCCTCATATTCAAGTCCTTTTGAGTAAAGATGTACTTCAAACTCTTATGGTCTATAAATATCTTGCAAGTTGCTCCATAAAGATAATGTCTCCAAATCTTCAATGCAAACACTATGGCAGCTAACTCTAAATCATGGGTAGGGTAATTAGCCTCATAAGGTTTCAATTGACGCGACGCATAAGCTATTACCTTACCATTCTGTTGCAACACACAACCCAAACCATTTTTTGGAAGCATGACTACTATAGACCTCAAATCCCTCATTCCCATTAGGTAGGGTTAAAACAGGTGCAGTGGTCAAACAATCCTTCAAGATCTGAAAAGCTTCCTCACACTTCTCATTCCACTCAAACTTGGACTCCTTTTTCATCAAATTAGTCATAGGTCTTGCTATCTTCGAGAAATCTCTCACAAATCTCCTATAATAGCTAGCTAAACCCAAGAAACTCCTAATCTCTGACACACTCTTTGTTGTTGGCCACTCACTCACAACTTGAATTTTGGCAGGATCTACTGAGACTCCTTCCTTAGACACAAAATGACCCAAAAATGCTACTTTTTCCAAACGAAACTCACACTTAGAGAATTTGGCATATAACTGGGTCCTTCTCAAAGTCTCCAAAATAATCCTTAAATGTTCATCATGCTCGGTTTCATTCCTCGAATATATCAAAATGTCATCAATGAAAACCACTACGAACTTATCCAAAAACTCATGAAAGATCTTATTCATCAAGTCCATAAATATCGCAAAAGCATTGGTTAACCCCAAATGGCAATACAGTGAACTCATAGTGACCATAACGCGTTCTAAAGGCAGTCTTAGGTACATCCTTATCGGCTACCCTCAATTGATGATATCATGAACGTAAGTCGATCTTCGAGAACACACTCGCTCCATTCAGTTGATCGAATAGGTCATCTATTCTAGGTAAAGGGTACTTGTTCTTGATGGTAACATTGTTCAACTCCCTATACTCGATACATAACCTCATACTCCCATCCTTTTTCTTCACGAACAATACAGGAGCTCCCCAAGGTGATGCGACAGCGGGAATTTTCGGCTCAATCAAAGATTTGTGACGTTTCTTGTTCAACAAGAAACGTTACTTGAAGAAGAAGAAATAATTTTTGAGAGAAGATCAAGAATGGCGCACAAAGGAGAAGAGAGAAGGAAAGAAAAGCGCCGAGTGAGAGAGAGAGGAGAGAATCACGTGGAAAGAGGAGAGAGAAATAAAGTGTGTAGGGTAAAATTTGGGTTTTTAGGATATTTAAATAGAGGCTTTTCCTTTTGGGCTTAGGAAAAGAGATTTTAATAAATGAAACTTTGATGACTAATAAGATGGGCTCACTAGGACTTTAGTCATCAAATAACCCTTTCCCTTTTTATCACTTTTGGGCTTTCGATTCCATTAGGCTTCCTTTTCAAATACGCTTTTAATAATTAAAACTCTTATTAACACATGCTTAATTAAAATATTACAAATTTTATTAAGCTATGAAAAATATTTTTAGTTGACTTTTAAAATAGTCAACCCTTTTTAAAAGTCAAATCATTTTCCAAACTCATTTGGATTTAAATATAACTACATAAATACTTTAATATAGTTATGAAAATTCTTTAAAATTATGGGGGATTACAACCCGCCTCCATCCTCCCCACCCGATCCATCCATCACCCGCCAATTCATCCACCCGAATCCATCCATCCATCACCCACGGGTGAAACGAATGGTTCGAGTGGTAATCGGATGTAAATACTAGTGACAAATTAGCACAAATTCGTGACAGAAAATTGTGAGAAAGGGCAGAAATTCGTGATAAAATTAGGGCAGAATATTGTGAAAAAAGGGGCAAAAATTCGTGACAAAATTAGCAGAAAATTGTGAAAAAAGGGTAGAAATTCGTGACAGAACTTGGGCAGAATATCGTGAAAAAAGGGGGAAAAATTCGTGACAAAATTAGACAGAAATTGAGGGTAGAAATCCGAGAAAAAAAATAAAGGCAAAAATTCGTGAAATGAAACTCAAGTCAACATGTATAAACGAAATCTAAGAATCCTATATAATTAACCAAAAAAATCAATTTCGTTTTCTTAGGATTAAAATGGTATGAGCAAATTAATGTTTAGAATTTATAATACGTTAACAGTTAACAATGGACGCTTCCCTTGATGCTACCACCGTCAGAAGTACCGACCACCAGAGAAACCGCCGACCACCAGGGAGACCACCAGGCGAGCAGTAGGGAGGCAAACTAGAGAGCGTTTTCTTGAAATTTTAGGGTTTGAGAATCACTCCTGTGTAGTTATGAGTGTAAGACTAGTAAGAGCGTATTCAATTATTCATTTGGACTTGGGCCTAGTTTAGCAATACACGAATTTTAGAAGAAAAAAATTGTCTTTTATATTTTCGGGTTAACGGGTCGGGTGGTGGGTGAAAATTTTCCACCCGAATCCGTTAATCCGTCACCCGCCAATCATCCATTTAAACCGGGTTTTTCATCCGTCCATTAAGTCGGGTGGAGCGGGTTAGTGGGTGATCCACTGGATATTTCCATCTCTAATCACCGTTGAACAAGGTATCAAAGTACGACCTCCATCTATCCTTTATCTCCTCATCCTCCACAAGCACTCTTTGGTCCACACCCTTGACGCATTTTACCTTTCTTATGTCTCAGATACATCAATTGTGCAAAATTGAAGTAGAAAGAAAAAATTCGAGAAAAGTTCAATGACAAAGGCTTCACATAATTAATATCATTTGAACGTCAAAGCATCTGACTTCTATCCCAGAGGAAAGGTATATCATATTTTCATTCCCTAAGTCATTCAAAAATAAACAGCACATAAATGACGTCGCTTTTTGCCTCTTCTCAAGAACACAACATTAGGATCTGAAACAATTTTGTATAAGATAGAAATCATAATATTTCCCAGGCACCATTAGAGCCTCAATGCAAGGCCTCGATGCAAGAGCTTTAGTTATAGAGCTGATATCAGCATAAGCTTGTGGGCATATACAACATAATAATAATCCCCCAAAAAAAAAGGAACATGGAACCAACTAATACCAACTTGACCATCATAGGTATCAGTAACTAAAGCATTATTCCTGCAATCCTCAGGTAAAACGGCATAAATCTAAGTGACATCAATCATCCAAGCTGTAGTCTAAGAACATAGAGTGTTCGGAATAATTGAGGAAAATACTTGATGATGCTACTCAGGTTCGCTAGACTACAAAATATACTGTGAAGTGTGAACTAACCAACAAGAATTTGTGTATGACCCTTTTCGGTATATCACAGTTTTGCCAACGTCTAGTTGGCATCATTCACGAATATCTCTCCCATCTTAACCCTTCTACTTTACTTTTTCTCTATCTTCATGTAGACTTCCCCAACTACTTTATTGATTTGTGAAAACAAAGGAAACAATGACTTTGGGTTGTACTAATTATAAACCCAAGTGGATTTATGTTTTGTCCCAAATAACCCCCATCATAAAAGGAACCTAAATAAGCACGTGAAGTTGAAATGAATAGTGAATTACATGCTTTTGATATGAATAGTTAACTTGCCTTTCCAAAATGTCTCTCACAATAAGCAATACTTTTTGTTATACAAGCAAACAAATCTTTTAGAAAAAAAAAATATGATAGATATAGATTATCAAGTTTCGTCTCCAAGCTAAGCATACAATGGGGTTCAGCTGCTCACATTAGGAGAAAATAGCTCCTAAAGAAAAGAGACAACAAAGGAAAGAAGTCTTGCCTATTCTGCAGTAATGCCATTTTCAAAGGCATTATACACGCTTTCTTTATTAATTACCGCGACAATGAGATTAGGAAGTCGGTATTCTATCCTGCAAAAGGAAGTATGTTCACTTGGATAAGAACAAATATACTTGAGCCCAACCAAACATACATCGTAAAATTAGTAACATAATTAACGATTTCATACAAAAATAGACCTTGACAAGGATCAAGAGACCGATAATTCTTGACATGCGAAGTCGAAAATAACGGCAACTGCAGCTGCTGCTGCAAGTGAGGTTGCGGCTGAGATTGATGCTGATGTTCGGAATGAAAAACGAAAGAATCATTGCAATCGAGCGAAAACGAAACCCTAGCTACCGCAATTGACGTTGATGGCTTAGATGTCAATCAATAAGAGATCGGATCATCACATAGCACAAAACATACCCCATTAAACATACGATTGATTCGTACTTCATAAATTAAACTTCTTTTCAAGCATTTCTAAGATCTATTCTGAGTTAAAATTTTACCTCACAATTGAAAAGGTTATTTTTCTGCGATCTTTTCAAGCATTGATGATTGATGAAGCCTTCCATTCTGAGTGCTCAGCCATAGCCAAAACCCTAACTTTTTCGAGCTTATATTAGATTAGAATATTAGATTGGATGAGAAAGAGAGACACAGAGAGGAGAGAGTCGCAGTGAAGATTAGAAGATTAGATTACATGAGAGAGAGACACAGAGAGGAGAGAGTCGCAGTGAAGAGGAGGGAGAAGAAAAGAATTGTGTGAGAGAGTGAGACAGAGAGGAGAGGTTGCAATGAAGAGGAGGGAGACGAAAAGAATGTGCGGTTGAGATGAGGTGAGAAATGGAGGGCTGAGATTGTCCAAGTGAAATGAATAGTGAATTTCATGCTTTTATCACTCATAATACTATTGAAAAGAAAATAGTGTAGAAATTCCAACTTTTAAAAGGTCTAAGATTTTCTTTGTTTATTTCGCTTTCATTATGATATTATTATTTTCAACTTTGGTTTCGAAAATTTATGTGTAATTGTATGGTCAATTTCGGGTCGTGCAGCATATTGTTCTAATTCTTGGTTGTATGCTTCAATGTGTTTTTGGTACAGCTGGCCACATCATTAGAAATCGTGTGGCTGCCAACTTACGTTAACGGATGTTTGACGCCGTTAAAATTTAAAGCCCCAGCATAAATAATAGAAATCTCCACAAAATCGATGTTTATCAATTCTTACTCTTCACTCATTCAATTCATTCCATGTTTCACTAGATCAAGACATAAATTTCAATCAAAACAAATCACAAAATCTTAAATATTTTCTTCAACTTCAATAATGTCGAATTCATCTTCATCATTAATTGTTTCACCTAATTGAGATGATCTACCACAAATCCAAAGTTTTCTAAAGCTTCAACTTTTTCTCACAAAGCGAATTAGCGGCGCATCTTATCAGCCAATTAGCCACCACCGCTATATCTGCTCGATCTCCTTCTCTCTCCTCGATCTCCTTCTTTCTATCACTTCTTTCTCTCTCATCACCGTTGTTTTCTCCTTTCTCTCTCTTGCAATTATGGCGTTGTTGCTTTTATGGGGTTTTTTTGGATGTCAATGGTGGAGGAAGAGAAGAAAGTGGTGAGAATAGAGAAATTTTCTATGGAGATGAGGAAGAGAGAAAAAGCTATTTGTTAGATGTGGTGAATGGTCGAAAAAAGGTAACTGAGTTACTAGAAAAAGTAACAATATTTTTTTTATAAAAAAGTAACCCCAAGACTTCGTAAAAGTAACTCTCCAAGATTTCATAAAAGTAACCCTAATATTTCGTAAAAGTAACTCTAAGATTTCATATATATGACAAAAAAAAAAGTAACTCCAATTCAGTAAAAGTAAGCTCTTATAATGACAAAAAGCAACCCTTAGTTTCAGTAAAAGTAACTTCTTATAATTATAAAAAGTAACCCCTATTCACTATAGAAGTAACCCTTTATAATTACAAAAGTAACCCCTTATAATTACAAAAAGTAACCTCTATTTACTGTAGAAGTAACCCTTATAATTAAAAAGTAACCCTTAATTTCAATAAAAGTAACCTCTTATAATTACAAAAGTAACACCTACTTTCAGTAGAAGTTACTCCTTAATATTACAAAAAGTAACCTCTAGTTATAGTAAAAGTGATCCCCTTACAGTTACAAAAAGTAACTTATACTTTCACTAAAAATAACTCCTGATTATCTTAAAAGTAACCCCTTTTTATAGTGAAAGTAATCCCCTTACAGTTACAAAAAGTAACCTATACTTTCAGTAAAAGTAACCCCTTAGCATTATATAAAGTAATCCCTAGTGTCAGTCAGTAAAATAACCCCTTAGCATTCGATATAATAATCTCTAATTCACTAAAAATAACACCTTAAGCATTGAAAAGCAACGCGTTTTAATTTTTATGAATAAATGAGATTACATTAAATATATAATGGAGATACTTTTTATGAACTAATTAATGGGTTACTTGTACCTTTCTTATTCTTATGATTACTTTCTATAAACATTTCAAGCTATTATATAATAATTAGAGTTACTTTTGTGAACATATGAGGTTACTCAAACAAATAAATAAGGTTACTCAAACATGTAATTAGGGTTGCTTTTATTAACTAATGAGGTTACTTTTATAATATAATGGGTCATTTGAAAAATATATGAGGGTTACTTGTAGAATAAATGGGTTACTTGTATGATAAAATAAGGGTACAAATAATAATAGTTACTTATTATGAAGTAATGGGTTCTTCGTATCATAAAATAAGGTTACAAAAAATAAGGGTTATACGCATATTCAGATAGGGTTATTCGAAAATGGATTCATGCTTCGGCTTTTTTTAAAGGGGACACGAGCAATAAGGCCCAGCTTGGACTTATTATTAGCTGGCCACCTCCTTATTTATCAATGTGTTAATGGTAAAATTCTAGAGGAAATAAGAGGAGAGAGAAAATGAGGCAAAAAAATAGGAAAAATGAGAGAGACATCAAAGAGAAAAAAAAAAGAGTTTTTTAAAAAAAAATGAGAGAAAAAAGGGGGGGTGCGTGGGAGAAGGGGAGGGGGTAGTGAGAGGAAGGGGGTGGCCACACTATTAGTTGAAGGTATGGCTTGCCTCATATAAAAGTTTGTGTGTGTGTGTATGCTTAGGATGTCAAAGGCTGGAAGAAGTCCAAATTCCATATAAATATGTGTGATGTGAATTTTTAAACAACCACAAGATGCAACTCATTCAGCATTTTACAGCATAATGAAAACAACATTTACGCATTCTCCAATACATAGAAAAGAACACGAGTTCACTATGGGGGCGAGGGAAGTTGACTTTAGAAAAAAATGCATTTATGAATATTGGATGAGTTCTAAATAATCAACCAAGAAAGAACACGCAATTCACAAACCAAAAGGCAAAGAGAAAACAAATTCCACCTCCGATTAACACTCACCTTCGATTTAGCCAACTCCGATTTAGCGAACTGTAAATCGTGATAGGCTTCACATTCCTCATCCTCCTTTCCGCCCAAATGCTCGGATTTCTCCTCTATGTATCATCCTCATCCTCAGCTATCAAATGAATAGAAGATTTACATGCCACACTTCTTTCAAGGATAATCCTAATAATTCAAAATGTTATAGGAAGAGTCACATGTCAATTACACTTAAAAAACATCATGTTGTTTTATACTATATTATGCCGAACGATGGCTTCTAAACTAACACACAATCAAGAGACATTCTCTAGACCACCAATATACGACCCAGAGTACACTTTGAGTGTTTGACACTTAATTAAGATAATCACACTTCTTAAACTTCACCAGCAAACAGAATTCAACAAACATGTTCAGCGTGGATAATTTAATAGTCCTTGAGCAACCATATGACCATAACTTACGTAACCTCAGGCAGTCCTCAGTAGCACTTCTTCCACAGTATCTTTTATGTCTGGTTTAAATGCCAACGAAAATGAAAAATAATCTTTAAATTTATTTTTGTTGGTGTTAAGCAAAGTGAGCAGGAAATATATTCTCGTTGATAGCACTTTCCAGCCACAAATCTGACAAGATTTACATAAAGACCTATGTTTCGTAAACTTACAAGGGTGCTAAATTTCTCACTTTCACATGATAAAGATAACCAATCTAATATGCACTTTGTAGCCTCATTACTTTCTTAGGGAGTAGTTTTCAGCTTTCTTAAAATCTGTAGTTAACATGGTTACTCCGACATGCACAAAAAATTCTTTATAGGTAACTCACCATGAGGTGAGAAGCTTCTATCCTATAACTTGGTGACTCAGCTAATTCGTGGCAGGTACATATCAGAAAATTTCTAACCAGGAATATTATTGCATAAAGGTAAAAGCTATTACATTAAGGTAGCAGTTCTTTTCAACTTCTTAATGTTGTATGTTTCAGTTGAGATAATGGTGCAGGGAGTTGGACTGCTAGCATCACCTATCTGAATTTTCCGGATTTTAAAATCTATATTAATATATTAAATCCGTGAAATGATGAGAGCATTTAACAATCTCGGATCATATAAAGTTAAAACAGAAATTCTAAAGCCTTTAATTGAATTGAAGACCATTAGTGTAAGTACAAAGTTTAAAATAGTTGAACCTAAAAAAATTATAGAACCTTAATCGCTCTGTCCTAACAACATGCAGCTGAGCATGTAACTATAATATGCAGAAGTCAAACCCACAACATACTCACGTTTGATAAGTAGAGCCAACAACTTGAAGCCCTGATGTATCAGCCAGTTATTCCAATTCTTTTAGAGACTCCTCTATTCCAAAAGAGTTCACTTTAACACCCTTTTGCTCTACACCCACAAGATAAGCTCTTTCCACAAGAACCTGAAAATACAATTTTGAGAGCATGAGAAGAGTCCCTAAATGTGGTTTGTTGTATATTGAATTATACATAGCAGAGATAGAGTTCAAGCCTAATCGGAAGCTAGTTTAACATAATATATATACCAAACATGAATAGTTGTATATCTTTACATAATATATATTACCAAAGTAAATATTCGACATTTACTTTTATAATATCAACAATGTTAAGTCAGTCGGCTTTTTCGCCAAGATCCTCAAGCAGTAGCACATGGTGCGACAAGGCATTTGCCAAAGAGTCGCAAATTTCTATTTCTGCATGGTTAAGATCCACATCAAGTCATCAACCAGACATCCACTCTATCCAAAAGTCTTGTAAACATTGATTAACCTTCCCTCTTCCTTAACCGAAAGTCGTACCACATCATTACCCTAATACTCTTACAAAGCTATATTCACGATGGGTACATGAGAGGCGCCAACTGACAATACAATTTCATATAGGCTCTTTAAGCCTTATCTTTTCAACTTCAAAGAGCTTATTATGATTAACCCATCATTTGGAAATAACTGATCATCAATCCCTCTCCCACCCCCACCCCCTAGATTTGATCAAGAATTCTGCAAAATTCAGTTTTTTCGCAGATCAAACACACCCTAAAAAAAAAGGCAAGACCCGAACCCACAAACCCCAACCATGAAATCGAAAAAAAAATCGATATGTGAGGAAGCCAATACACTGCCTGCTTCTTGAAGTGATGAGGCCTGTAACCGTGCAAGTTGTCTTAACATCACATACACATACAATTACATAAATCTACAACCAGGACAAAAAAAAAATTTCCAATTGGTTAGATTAAAAACCCAATATAAAGAAATTGATCCCACGTTATACTTTCATATCTTAGAAATTTGTTCAATTTCAACCCCTCAAATTGAGGACCTCAAAAAACCTAACAATTAATCACCAGAATTACAATTCCCAAACCAGAAACCAAATTTTGACCACAAAGTTAAAAATTTCCGAAAAAGTGATAATTCGAATTCATCACTTTGAAAGTTCAGTATCAATCAAATCAAAAGAATTGCAAGTACAAATTCGATCAAAGAGATTCATAATCTTGTAATTATTCAGCGATCACAAAGAAGAATTAGAACAGCATAACAACAACAACAAAATTTGAAAAAAAAAAACCCCTAACCGAAAGAATCGACGACTCCGACGATGGAAAGAGGATGACGACAATTCTGACAAAAAGAAAAACTCTAAATTTCGAGATTTTCTCTCTCTAATCAAGAGAATTAACTCTTGAAAGCCTTCGCCTGCTTTGTTTCTTTCTCTCTCTAAAAACCTTCTTTTCTAAAAGAGAATTGTATGGAGACGAAAATTGTGCGGTTGAGATGAACGGAGAAATGGAGGGTTGAGATTGTTACCTTTTTGTCACTCATAACATTATTGAAAGGAATAGTGTTTGCATGTCCCACTTTTAAAAGGTCTAAGATGGATTATGAAAATCATGACTGAAGATATTGTTAAGTTTTGGAGCAATTTAAGTTTCTTTCTACAAGCGGAGTAAAACTTTTTCTCTCCCTAACCACATCCCAAACCAACCACCCCCCCCCCCCCCGAGTTATGATAAAACGATAGCAGTTATAGACTTTATGTGTCTCTAGGAGGTGGGAAGGAGTTTGGCTGAGAAAAAAACGAAAAAGCATGAAATGACAGAAACCTGGCATAAAGTGACGGTTGAGGACAAAAAAAAAGCTAACGTGTGTATTTGTGTGAAAGAAACAGGGAGGAGAGAGAATTAACAGTACTCTTGACTGAAAGATAAAAAGAAGAGGAGAGAGAAGGTTTGGAGAAGGGAAAAAAATTCATCGGAGAAGAAGAGGAGAAGAGCGGATCCAACAGAGAAGAAGAAACCGGCGGCGATAATGTAAGTTAAATTTGTAATATATATTTAAATATTTAAAAAGTGGTATTATTATATATTTAGTGGCGGAAAAATCTGAATTGTATATTTATATTGTTAAAAAAAAATTCATGTAAAATTTGTGATATATATTTAAATATTTATAAAAAGTGGTATTATTATATATTTAGTGGCGGAAAAATCTGAATTGTATATTTATATTGTTAAAAAAAAATTCATGAAAGAAAAGTGTTTTTTGGTAAATTTTAAAAATTAAAAATGTTTAAGTGCGCGAATAATTGAATATATATTTATATTGCGAAAAAAAAATTGTAGTCAGTGTCAAAGATAGGAATTGATGTGAAAACATAAAAAGTAAAATATTTGTAAATTTAATGATGGTTAAAACCAAATTTGAAATGTTGAGAAAAGTGTTGAGAACTTATGATAAATTTTGTAATCTTCAATTTAGAATAAAATTAGAAATTTTGAGAAAATTCAAATTTATGAAATTTTTTTATTGTCACAAGAGAAATCATGTCATGAGAACCTGGAAAAGTATGTTTAATTATGATCAGAGGTTAAATTTAAATTATTGTGTAATATCTGCTGCTACTAGATATTATACAATCTGCTGCTACTAGATATTATACAATATGCTAGTAGTTAGTATAGTTTGCATTCCAACTACGAATCTTAATATAATTGAATTGAATTTGTTAGTGTAATCAAGGAGTATTGCAGAAATGGCGAAGAAGCAAAAGGTAAAAATTGTTGTAATTTGGAGTTATGAGTGCTTTTAATTTATAATGTGATTATTGTAACTGATATAGCTATTTAATAATTTCAAATGGAGGTGTCTGAATTCGATGATGTGCATGTAAGTGATGACAATGAAGAATCTAGTACCGAGGATCTTCATTCACACGGGGAAAGAGAGGTACATTTGATGTTCTTATTGGCATGAATTATATATGATTTTGTTATTTTTCTGTAATAATGATATTATATAGAAATGGAAAATAGGTAATAGGGAAGAAATCTGGAAGAGCATATAAAGAAATAGAAGCACGAGTGTATCGGGTAAGTAATTATTTTGAAGTTCTTATTGAAGTTTTGAATACACGGTGAATAAATGAAGTATATAATATGTAATGCATGTAATAATAGGAGAATGATCTAAGCAAAGGTGGATGCTTGAAGGCACAAGGCAAAGTAATTGCTACACAACGCGCCATAAATAATAAAAGAGTAATGTTATATGATGATTAGATTGTATTTTGTTTCATATTAAAAGAGTTGATTTTGATATGTAAAATGCTCATATATTGTTTATTTTCATGTAGGAGAGTAATATGAATTGTAGAGTAGAGACATTTGGGAAGGTTGTGAAGGGATTTGATGAGAGGAAGCGTAAGCTAGTGACGGAGATGGGTTTTGGTGGTCTTTTGTTTTTCGCCGGTAAAAGTTTGCCTAGGACCTTTTGTTATTGGCTGTGTACAAGGGTTGATGTTAAGAATAGGGTGTTGCTGATGCCTGGTGGGCTAGAATTCCCTCTTAGTAAGACACAGGTTTATTGGGTTATGGGTATTCCGGCGGGGCCGAAGACCGTACCATTCTATGGTGATGATGATGAGGGTTGTGATGAGGTAATGAGGTTTTTTGATGTATATGGGTATACTAGTCGTTCGGGTGTTAGGGGAATTAAAGCTACTGTAATTAAACAAATTGTTGAAGGTGAAATATTTGTCAAAGTGGAATGATAAGTGTTAAGAAACGACACTTGTTTAATAAGAAACAAGTGTATTTAAATAAAGCACCAGTTCTCTTACATGCACAACAAGCAAATTTTAGACTAAACTAGTGTTATTCAACATGAAACAAGTATACTTTTATAAGAAACAAGTGTACTTTTAAACGAATGTCTTTTAGATTATTATAAGTAGTACTTATATTGTTTTACCAATTTCAAAGATATGTGATCGATGACAATCGAAAGTCCATTTAGGTTATTAGAACTAGTAGTGATGACAATCGATAGTCTATTGTTCTAGTAATGTTGAAATATATATGTGATCATATTAGAAACTCTATTGTTTGAAATAGAGATGTGATCATAGAAACTCTATTGTTTTAGTAAATTTTAAATATTCATACTTCATCACGACACCGAAACACTATTGTTTTACTAATGATCAAATAGAGATGTGATTACAATAGAAACTCTATTGTTTTAGTAATGTTCAAATAGCGACTTCATCACAATCGAAACACTATTGTTTTACTTTATTCTTGTTTCTTTTCAAAATACTTCTGTATCTTCTTACATATTAAAATTGTTAGTTCATTTTTTAATCGACTGTAATACACTTGTTTCTTATTTAAATACACTTGTTTCTTAATATAGAACACTTGTTTTGGTATTTAACACACTAGTTTCTTATTTCAAGACACTTGCCTTTTTAGATCAAATACACTTGTTTCTATTCATTTATACTTGTTTCTTAATCAAATACACTTGTTTCGAATTCAAAATTACTTGTTTTTTATCCAACTATACTTGTTTCTTATTCAAAAACATGTTTCGTATTCGAAATGACTTGTTTTGTATTCAAATATATACTTGTTTCTTATTCAAATAAACTCGTTTCCTATTCAAAATTACTTGTTTTTTATTGAAATACACTTGTTTCTTATTCAAATGAACTTGTTTCTTATTCAAAAGTAAACTAGTTTCTTATTCATATTAAAAGACACTTGTTTCTTGTTCAATTACACTTGTTTCATATTCAAATACACTTGTTTCATATTCAAATAAACTTGTTACTTATTCAAATAAACTTGTTTCTTATTCACATACAGTTGTGTCTTTTACACATACACTTGTTAATTATTCAAATAAAATTGTTGCTTATTCAAATACACTTTTATATTTTGGCACTACATTTTGTTTTTTATGACAGTACACTTATTTTTAATACTTGTATCTTGTTTACATAAATATGTACAATGTTTACACATCCAGGTGGCAGGCAGTTATATGATATTGTGGCATGCAACTTGTTTGTAATTACTAATGAATGTCTATACATAAACCCTAACTAAGTCACCCCAACACACAAAAACTATCATACCCCAAACCTCCACCCCCTCCCCCCTCCCACAAGAACATATTCAATGGCAAACAACCACTCAAATTTTTTCTTACCTAATGAATGGAGTTTTGCTGAACATCACGACCTTAATATTTATGCAACTCCATCCCCACTTAAATGCCCGGAGATGTTCCCAAACAATTAGAACTATTTCTAGCACCATGAATTCTTTGGTGTAACCAAGCTCAGGCCTGAACACGTGAGGGAATTGGTTCGTTACCCGACTATGGACGAAAACGATAACAAGGAATACAGAACTTTGGCCATGATGCGAGATGGAAAGGCTGATATTGCTCATCTTCCGAACAGGTATGATGTCAACATGCAAATTCATGTTGCATTTCAAGTTTTCCAAGATTGGAGTTTCGAAAAAAATGGATAAAACAAAGGATCAACAAATTTTCCCCCTATTCGCTAGCATCATCCTCGACCCTATGCCAACTTCGCTTCATAGGAACGAAATCCACCTACTACGTGAAGAAAGGGTGCAAATAGCAATGGGTGCATACACTGACGCAGTTCACGTTATGCATGTCGCTTCACCTTTGACAAGCATTTGGCATTTCGTCCATTCAAAGAGTAAAATTCAAAGTTTCTGTTAAGTTCAATTTGGTGAGGGTTCTAGGGAGCTTGTTAAATGATGGTGAAACGAACAATGTGTTGTTTGATGAGCACACTCCTATTTTAATTTGGAATGTGAAGGGAGCTTCAAGACCATCGTTCGTGGAAAATTTTTTGAATCTGGTTGGTTTACTAGAGCCAAGTTTAGTTATTTTGATGGAAACAAGAGTGTGTAAGGCTGAATTTAATTTAATTCATAGACAATTGGGGACATCCATGGAATGGACTGCGGTCAATGGGGTTGGATTAGAGAATGGGATTGCAGTTATGTGGAGTGGAGAAAAAATGAACATGACGATGAACCGTGTTACTCACGGTGAGCAGGCGGGGTTCATTGCCAATGTAAAGGTAAGGTTGCAAGCTCGATTTCATAATTATCTGTTAATTAATTGTAAAATTAAGGTTAAAGTACTTATGCAAAAATTAATTATTCTGGTATTTATTGTTATTGATTTTAGATTATAAATCTTCCATGTTAGTAATTAGGATAAATTCCATAATTATTATGCTGTTAATTAATTTCAAAAATAAGGTTGCAAAGTACTTGATTATTTCGGTATTTATTGTTTATGAATAGAAATAATAAATTTTCCATTTTACTAATTAGGCAAAGCCACCCATTGCTTATCGCCGGCGAAGACTCCATGGTGGTGCGTAGATGGGTGCATCCCCTACTTATATGTAAGCGTTATATCTAATTTCTTATGGACGTTAAATATTCGGTTATGACATATGGATTGTAATGGATATTAAAGATTTCTTATCATGTTTTAGAACTGTTGTTAATTGTTTTGTTCTTTATTTGTAGTTTCGTTATTATGTGTATTTGCAGTTTTGCATTGTTATATTAATTTTGTTATTATGTGCACATAATTTTGTTATTTAAAGTTATATCACTTAGAATTTGCATGTTAAAGTTAAAAAACCAATTTCTTTGGTACGTTTTGTAATTACTGGATAATGAAATAAACTTTGGTTATGAAATAAAATAATTATTATATTTACAAAATTACGAATAATTGTTCATTATATAAGGTTAAAATTCAAACTTTAAGAATGCACATTTTATAATTTTAATAGAGATTCACAATTAGGAAATATAAAGTTTGGTAATTCTCACCATTTAAAAAATATAAAACAGATTGACAAATTGAAATTTCAAAATCTTGTACATATATGTTCAACAATCCAAAGTTCAAACTTTCATAAAAGTAACATTTTGAAAATTTAATACAGATTCAAAAATGCACCTAAAATAACCATTTGGAGGGAATAGGGTAGAAATTGGGAATTTATTCTTTTATGATCCTCTTTTGCCATGTTGTTTAATCAATCCCATCAGACCTTTTCTTCCTCTTTTGCCGTGTTGCAGTACTTATAGTCGGCCCATCAATCTTTCCTAGGCCCCAGGCCTGCTGCTGGACACAACACTCTTCCACACTATAATTTATAAAGTAGTTTGGGTCCGACACTTTTTGTTTACCTAACATTTTCACTTCACTTATATATATGGCATCACAATGAAGCCCACCCACTCTCAAATTAATTTAACACGAAAACAGTTTTTATGTTTCAAAGGCCCAACACCATTCTCCTAAAGAACGTGTAGCAACATTAACCCTTAACCCTTTACCCTTTACCCTTACAATCCCATTTTCCTAAATCTACCCAAATTAAATTAGACCTTTTGTTTTAATGGCAAGCCCACAACCAATCGTGGCAGTCAACCTAATTGGATCGCAAAATAGATTGCAACTTAAATGTGCAACAGTTGACAATTTATTATTGGGAGGCTTCCCAACTTCTATGATATCTGAATTATGTGGCGAGAGCGGATCAGGTAAAACACAATTTTGTTTACAACTTGCTTTGGTTACTCAGCTACCACCAAATCGAGGAGGTGTATTC
This sequence comes from Beta vulgaris subsp. vulgaris, assembly GCF_026745355.1. Classification (NCBI taxonomy): domain Eukaryota; kingdom Viridiplantae; phylum Streptophyta; class Magnoliopsida; order Caryophyllales; family Amaranthaceae; genus Beta; species Beta vulgaris. Next base: position 47,976,207 of record NC_079206.1, on the reverse strand, counting down.
GGTTCAACCATATACATTCACATAAATAATGTCTTCCCTTCAGTTCGCCTCAATCAAATGCTTACAAGTATGAAGGCGAAATATGATGATGAGGCAAATAACTACATGTCACTTGATAATGTTTTAGTGAAACGAGTTGACTATTCCAAACAATTGTTAACTACACTAAACACAATAGAGCAAATGTGTGACGCACATTCGCATACTTCAAGACATGTGCGGGTACTAGTGATTGACTCAATAACTTCATTATTTCAATGTGACTACGGCAACACCACAATTGATATGCGTGCGAGATCAAAAATTTTTTTTACTATCTCAGCTAAACTAAAAAGTATAGCGAATGCATACAATGTAGCCGTTATTATCACAAATGACATTAGAGATGCATTTGATAGTAACGGGTACACAACAAATAATTTAATATTAACATCTTCCAATCGCGAAGTTGCCGCACTTGGTCTAGCATGGTCGAACTGCATCAACAATCGTTTCTTTCTTGGTAAAGAAATAAAAATCGATACAACTTATAGGTTTTTTAGAACCATATTCTCACCCTACTTACCAAATTTAGATTGTACTTTTTCAATTACCACATGTGGAGTAACTTAAAATATATGTTAATCCAATTTATATTTTGTCATATATCTTTTTCTCATTTAACCCACAACCTTCTCACCAACTACGTATTAAATTAGGGAAACTATTCATATTTCATACAAGTGGGTATTAAATATGCTATTTACCAGTTAACATTTATAATTTCAAGGTTAACATATAACAATTAATAGATGCCTTAATTTCAAATTTAACATCACACCTCCATATTTACAAAAAAAACTAAATAACAACTCCACAGCTCATTTTTCTGTTCTTAATATCTTCTCTCAGCACTTCCTCTCTCTTTAGCTTCTACACATTCCTAGAAGTAATCATCTTCTTCTCAAACATGGCATCCTTCATAAAAATGATTCAACTACTTAGAGAAGCTGCCAATGCTGCTACAACGAACGAGGAAGCTAATCTTTGCAGATTACTTGCAAATTCAATTGCCGACGGTGGCCCTTACGCCTGGAAATTTTTCTATTCCGGCAAAGCAGCTACTAAACTCAGCAGCAAATCATACGAAGCCTTGCAAAAAGTTATGAAGGAGGCGGAAAAAACGTTCAATACCCCTCAATGTAAGTCCCCTTCACCCCCTAAATGTAATTCCCCTTCATCCCCTAAATGTAAGTACCCCAATTGTAAGTCCCATGCACCACCTAACTCCCGTCCATACCCAATAACAAGATCATTTCGTAAGAGAATGTTAAAAGCAAGAGGGATTAAAATTAGTGAACCAAAAGATAAAGGGATTAAAATTACTGAACCCACTGAACAAGGGAGAGAGAAATCGAAAAATAGTGAAACGCCCATGACAGGGCAAAAGGGAAAACAAAAAAAATATGATGATTCGTTCATTTTGTTAAAAGAACCTTGTATCGAAGATAAAACCTTGCCATGGGAAGGAATGTTCTTTGGGAACGGTAGTTATTATGCGCAAGGTTTAAAATCCCATGAAATGTTTGCTGAGGATGCGGATGGAAATTTACGCCCTCTGGAGGTGTATGAAGATGTCCAGTACTCTAATTGCGAAGAGGAAGAAGAGGATAGAGATTACTGTCATTGCGAAGATGAAGAAGATGATAGCGATTCCTACGATTTCGACAACCCCTATCACAACAATTCTCCATGAGGTGTGCGCTTAGCTTAGTTCCATGTAGTAGTTTCTATAACTCAGTTTCTTTAATATATTTAATCTTGTCATTAATTAAGATGTTTAACTGTGTTTGTTGGTGTACTATTATGTTGTTTGTTGGTGTACTATTATGTTGTGGTTGTGAGGGATTCGTTACATATATATATATAGTATTCTTGCAGTTGTGTTTTGATTGAAATTCGCAGTTGTGTTTTGATTGACATTGGTCTTTGGAAATTAAGTAAGTTTTCAAATTGTTTTTGGTGATGTAATTGTTTTTGGGTCATTGGAAATTAACTATGTAGTTGTGGTTTGATATGTTGAAGTTATAAATGGTTTGATATGTTCAAGTTATACTTGCATTGATATGTTGAAGTTGTAACTGGTTTGATATGTTGAAGTTCTAAATGGTTTGATATGTAATGTGTCGTAAATTATAAATATGTGACAGGGTTGACTTATATTTCGTGATTTGCTTGTCTTTTGCAGCACTTGATGAATGCGGAGTCTTGATACATAGACGCGCGTACAACCCGCAAGACCTCGTCATTTTTTGCCTGTTGTTTCATCTGTGTTAACATGTAATTATTATATTTTGGAACTATTTTCCCAGCTATCAAACAATTATCTTAATTTAACACTCAAATGCTTAATTGTCTTGTAAAATATCAATTACAATGTTGTTTTAGATAACTTATCTTTTATGCAAATCTGAAATGTTATTAAGTAATAGTGTTGATTAAATAATGTGATTAAGTAATAGTGTGATTAAATGATTTATCATTGGAGTTGTCAAATGTTGTTAACAATGGCTACAAAACCCAAGTCCCCAATTGTTCAGTCCCCAAAATACCCCCACAAGCCATTCCCAAAAAAGGCCATACCCTATCACAAAAGCCCACTCCTATCACCAAGCCCAATCCGAAATAAATACAGCAAATCGAAGAGACCAGTGGGTCCAACAAAAATAAAACATGGGCTTTTTGTTGGACCTGCCCAATATGCGAAGATATGATTAAGTTGGTATTAACTCGACCCTGACCATATATTAACCTGTCCCCCTAATTCATGACCTTCATCGTCATCGCTCTCTGAATTGCAGGCTTCATCATCATTAACCTAACAAACAATGACAAATATAAACCCAATTAATCTATATACCCTGCAAATTTCAACACATGCATAGCAAGTTAGCAAGATTGAAATAAATAGTCAATACCTTGCCATCTTTGTTCCCTTTCTTCTGTTTTTTGGATCCTTGCCCCTTCTCGATGCATGAAGGGAATCGAACTGAGCGCGATCCTTTACGTGTCTTCCGAGGGGGGTCCTTCACGCCCTCCTGCATGTTTACCGAACCAGGAGTAACATCCTGTCTAATTGTATTATTACCCACAGATGAAGGAGTGCCTTCTTTGGGTCCATTACTAGTCAACTTCAATGCCTTCCTCTCATTTATGCGATCATCAAGCAACTTAAGTGCTTCGACTACTAGATCAACTTCATCACAATAAGCCGCCTTCAAGCAAATTGGGTCGAATAGGACCATCATTTTATCATAACACATGACCTCTTCAGTTTTGGAGGGATCATGATACGCCACTTTTATCATCGTATGTTTTCGAATGACATCCTTTCTCCACCGATCAAGGATGTATTGTGAAGGAATTTCTTTTATGTTCAAAACATCATACAAATTAATGATGTGCCTACACAAAATACCATGATACTCAAACATCTTACATTCACAACATGCCAAGAATGTACCTAAGTCTATTTTCACCCGATAGTTCCTTCTCTTATTCGTAGGTACCTCCTTCTTAGTATCCTTGCATATAACCCATATTCTATCTGCAAATGTGTGCTCCTCTATATTGTGTGTTAATTTTTGAACCCCTCTCCAATGGACATACAACATTTTGAGACACTCCGCTTGCACTTCCTTAAACTTACCATCTGTGTATAGTTTTTGGAACACAACCTCCGCTTTACAATCAGTAGCAAGTTGTCTTACATACCTACTACTATTTGCGTCTGCTACTTTCTCCGAATTTGCCCTACTCTCCATAGCATTGCAGTATTGTTCGGCAAAATCACACAGTTTCATATTCTTATGCACATAACCGTCAAAAAAACTATTAATACTTTCTGAACGTTGCGTCGTCTTCATACCAGCCCAAAATATGTGCTTCATATATGCCGGAGCCCACATCATCCTCTCCTTATACAAACCTACATTAACACAAAATTAATCAATCAAACTTTAACAACAATTACCTACTTATTCCTCCACTACAATTAAATATTCATATACACTACCAGCATCCAACCACCAATTATGTTGAATCATATACTACAACATCTCACCACAAATTACGTAACAAACCAGATGCTACTAATTTTATGATAATCATCATGTGGTTTCCAAAATACCCAATCATTTCTAAAGCATGCTACTACTATGTAAAACGCTATGTATAACATGCTACTGCTATGTATAACATGCTATGCTAAATAAAACGTGATTAACATGCTATGCTAATCATTAGTATATAATCACCTTCAAGCCACTTATCTTCCCCGAGTCCGTATTTTGATATTGCATCACACCATTGAACTTCAAATTCTTCACCTGACACACTGTCATATATAGCATCAAGAAGTACCCTTTTGAACTCCTTATAAAGCGCGTACTTACCCAGCTTCTTACCAAACTTCATAAGAATGTGCCATAAACACCAACGGTGCCAAGTCCCGGGCATAGCATTCACCAACGCCTTCCTCATCGCAGCATCTTGATCAGTAAGAAAACAATTAGGCGCTTTACCCCCCATACACTTCACCCAAGTACTAAAAACCCAAGTATAACTTTCAGCATCCTCGTGAGATATTACAGCACATCCTAGTAATATACTTTGACCATGGTGATTTACTCCCACAAAATTAGCAAAAGGAAGTGCATAATCATTAGTAAGGTAAGTAGCGTCAAAACATACAACGTCCCCAAAATACTCATACGCTGCACGACTTCTCGCATCAACCCATAATACATCTTTCATGTGACCTTCATCATCCAAACGATGCATGTGAAAGAATTGTTGGTTATCATCAGTCATTCGGTCAAAATAACTCAACATGGAATTAGCATCTCCGTCCTTAAATTTCAATCTACGTTCCTTTGCTACTATGTTACGCAAGTCCCTCTCAGTTATTGGCATATTCTCGAGTCCATTCCTATCCGTAGCAATGGATTTGTGTATCTGAGATATCCTCACTCCAGCAGCTTTATCATTAAACAACTTCCTCCGCACAGCACAACTAACTTCTTCTTGTCGAAATTTGCTTATGTTTCTAACCTTGCTAGGTGTAGGATTATGATTTTCATGTTGTAATATTGCTTTCCTTATTTCCCATAACCCTTCTTCATTTACACTAGCATATATCATCACAGGACACAATTGCACTTCTTCGTCTTCCTACTAGATACGTCCACCCCCTTTTTCCCAACTATTACCCGCTTACCATCCACCATTCGCTTCATGTCTGGTTCACCTTCACACTCACATCTCCATGTATAATTACGCAAAACCTTCACCTTCTCTTTCTTTTGCGTAGTACTAACACCACCTGACCTACGAACGCCAAAACCCTCTTGTTTCCCGTATTTCACAAAGCATTTGTCAATCTCATCCCATGTACCAAATACCATGCCAACATTAGGAACATCAACCTTATTATTTGATGTATTATTTGATGTAAATGATCCACTTACACATTCCTCAACAATGTTATCCTCGTTGCACAATTCAACTAACTGCCCTGACTCCAAATATATGTCAGGCACTTCCTCATTCAAATCAAAGTCAACTCTTCTACTTCTTCGCTGCTAATACAATCACATATATTAATTATCTTCAATTAGACAAACATATTGGTCAGATCAGATAATAAATTATTTACATTTCCATTCCAAATAATACTTTCACATTAAAACATTTAACTGTTGTATTATAATAACCGTGACAAGTTAGTTATTTTAATTTTTTTATTGAAACACATTCTTTTAACACTGAACCATGTTTTTTTTTTATAAGTCAATTGTTTGTTTTTTGGTATCCTACAAGTGTTTAGCATATCCAACTAGTGTTTGTAGATAACTAACAATGGTCGTTTGGTTTGCTATTAATGTTTTATTAAAGTTTCTTTAAAAGACAATATCTAAACATTAATATGGCGCAATAAATTTATCCCTTTGCAACTATAATTTACTGCCCAACTGGGTATTTCTATGCAGCCAGGTGAGCCAGCCATAAATTCTATGATCAAACCTGCAATTTATGTAAACATTCTCTTCATTTAGGAAGACACATTTATTACTTCACTCACTTTTTACATATTTATTATACTTCTTTCTGATTTTTCCAAAAAAATATATATTACATAAAGGTTTCTCCCCTCATTGTCTTCTATAAATATTAACTATTTACCAAATTCTTAAAATTACTTTTAACATATTTATTACTTCTTTTTCCTGATTTTTTAGCCATTTTATTAAAAGAATGTGGGATACAAATAAAAAAAATTATAATTGTTTTACCTGTTCATGATTTGGTGTGCTGAATTCAATATCCTCACCCATCGAAGCTTCTTCTCAGATATTTTTTATCGTCTTTTCCTCTGTTTTTTCTTCTTCTCAGTTTTTACAGATTTTTTATTGGAAAGTTTTTACTCTTTTTTTTTGTTTTCTAACGGGTCTTTTTACTCTTAGATTTTTTGTTTTCTTTACAGTTCTTTAACTTCCCTTTTGTCTGTCCAACTTTTTCCGCTGTCCTTCCTGTCCTCACCTTTTCTTCTTTTCTGTCATCTGCTTTTTCCTCTTTTCTGTCATTTCATGCTTTTTCGTTTTTTTTCCTTAGCCAAACTCCTTTCCATATTTTTATTTGCATTTTAGTCCTCCTAAAGACATATAAAGTCTCTAGCTGCTAGCGTTCTATCACAGCTCCCCCCACCCCACCCCACAAAAACACAACAAAAAAACAAAAACCACCATGCCGGCTGACACTCAGGCTCACTCGCTACAAGGGGCACACTCAGTCTCACTCGCCGGCCTCTAAAGTCCGAAGAGATCAAACCTACGTTCGCTCCAACTCTCCCCCTTTCTATCTCTCTCTCTCCTCAGGTATTCTTCTTTCATTTAGGTTTTTGTTTTTCATTAAAGATGAGTAATTTTCGATACTAAGGGGATTTTTTGTTTGATATATGATTTAATCGCATGTTTTGACCTGATCTTGTTTTGAATAATCATGTACTTATTGTTTTGTAATTTAGGATGACAGTAGATTTTATAACTGAAACTTGTGTTCGGTTGTTGGAGGTTTTGTGAAGATAGTCTATTCAAGTAAAAATTACTCATCTTTTAATGAAAAACAAGGTAGTAATTAAAAATGAGTGATTCGGCTTGGTTTAGGACAGGTTTGAGTCTCTTCAAGTGGGGTCACTTCTTGTAGATAATTTACTTTTAATGGTAAACTAACCAATATAAGTTTTGATAATATTTCAATTAAAGGGAGGGTTAGTGCTGTTCTTTGTGAACTTTATGTGTTGTGTGGTTGTATGTTGAGGTTGTGCAATATTGGATGCCCTTTTCAATTGGATGATCATGGGTTGTCTTGCAAATTTGCGGTAGTGTGACCAACCATTCCCAAATTTCTAGATACGCCACTAAATAGTAATATTTAGTTTAATTGCATATTGAATTATGGAATGCTTGGATAGATTGAAATATTGAATTGCCATGAGATAAATTGGGTGAATTTGCTTTTCGATGTTTGATTTGAATGGTTATTGAAGTTCAATTTATTTAATTTAATTATTCATCAATATGTTTTGTAATTTGCTAGCATAATAGTGATGCAAAGAAGTTTTTTAATTTTAATTAAATTTGTGAAGGATGAAAATTAAAGTAGTAGAAGAGTATACAAGCTTGTGGAATAATTTTTTTTAGTTTTTCTTCCATATAATCTTAGAAGTTTGTTGCGTAGTTAGCGGTTGTAATTCTAAACTTGAATTGATGCAGTTTATTTTTAGTCAATTTAATTTGGTCGTTTTTTGGTTTAACGTCTCATCGATTTCGAATCCATGTTGGGCGAAATGCTAGATCCACCACCCTAATCATTAGTTAGGGGCTAATTGAAATTGAAATCAAATACTTTCTCCGTTCCAGTTTAGTTGTGACACTTTTTATTTTAGGAAGTTTTAGATTGGATGTTACACTTTTGTTTTGGGTAATAACTTTTCTCTATCTCCATCCTATCACATGGGACACTTTTGTTTTCTTTCTCTATCTCTGTCCTCTCCAAAAATTGCCTAGGAGTCCGTGATTTAAAAAGTGTCACAATTAAATTGAAACGGAGGGAGTATAATTTCTAGGGATTTTGGCATTTTGCAATTGAGGGCAAAATTGAATTGTTCTTTTTTCAATCGGCATGTGTTAATATGCATGTGACTCCATTTAATTCAATAATTATAAATTATTTAATTGAAATCAAATATGAAAATTGATTAATTTTTATCAATTCAATTAGGAATTAACTATGCATATTTTGGTTGTAAAACGTATGTCTGAGCAATTTTTGCGAACTCTTTTCCCGCTACTTTTCTGTGTTTGCTGACTTGGTGTACGTCCGTACCCCAGGTTTAAATTCCTGGGTCTGCTACTGGCCACTGCGCTCGTGCCCCCATGGCGAAAAGCTGTCCTTTTCAGACCTCGTGGAGATTTGATCCTACTCTTCTTGATATCTCCAACATCAAGAAGCTCATACCTCTTGTTCTTGATCTTGAAAAAGCCGAGTACAGATGGTGGTCTACCCTCTTTCGTGTCACTGCTCGGGCTTGTAATCTTATTCACCATATTGACGCACGATCCCTACCCCATCAGATATTGACGCCTCTCTTTGGGCTCAACTTGATGCCGTCGTTCTCTCCTGGATTTATGCCACCATCTCCACTGATTTACTTGTGGCAATTCTTGATGAGAAATCTACTGCCATGGATACTTGGACACGCCTCCGAGATCTGTTTCAACATTACAACAATAACAACACTCACCAGAATAGCCTCAGCACAGCCGTGTACAGTAGCCAGCCGCAGTTGTTGAACTTATTATCCAATTATGTAGAGCAACAACCCATGCCACCCAGGCAGAAAAGAAAGGTGAGTGTTCTTGAACCTCTAAAAATACCCTTTAGTAGGAAATTTGGATTTTGATTATTTTGTTTAAGAAGAAATTTTTTGACTTCATTGGCAGTTGAACATCGATCTCGATGAAAAGCTCAATGAAGATGATGAGAGTGACAATATGGACTTAATTAGTGGCTTACCTGGTGATGTACTGGTCTACTTGTTGTCCTTAGTGGATATAAAAACAGCAGGAAGAACTAGCGTTCTTTCCAAGAGCTGGAGACATGTTTGGACTCACCTTATGGATCTAGATTTCGATAACCCTGAAACCACTGCTATTGCAAGGAGTCTAAAATATACATGTTTTGCACTACTTGAAATGGATAATTATGTTAAATGGGTTAACCAGGTTATAAGTGCAAATAGAGCTCCATATCTTAATACCTTCGGAATACATTTCCCCCTGAACAATTTTATGCTGCTGATATTGAAAACTGGCTCAAATTTTCCTTCAGTAAAGAGGTTCGCAATTTGGAGATCAACTTGTTGGCAACTTGCTCAATGATGCAGTCATTTAACATATTTTCTTTTAACCCAGCTTTAGTCGTGAATAATCTCTTCACTTGAAATCAGTGTCTATTGATCGACCTCTGCTTGACTGGGTATTATCTAACTGTCTTAATCTTCAGCATCTGTCGCTTCATAGCTGCAACATCAGGTCTGATGCGTCTTCTAAACACCAAAAACTTGTTGTCTCATCCCTTAAGCTCAAACACTTGGAGTTTTTTTACTGCTTCAAATCTATCAATCTTGAGTCACTCCAAATTTTTGCTCCAAATCTTACTTCTTTTGTATTTTTTGAGTCTACAACTAATGTGGAGTATCATAGTGTTACATCAATCGTGGATGCTGCTTTTGGAGGGCCATATTGCCGTCACATTTTCAATCATTGGGATATCCTATATAGTTTCTCTTCTCAACTTGAGAAACTCTCGATTGAGTGGCTTGAGGTTTGTTGCTTGCTACTCCCTCCATTTCTATTTAGTTTACTCGCTTTACTTTGGGAAAGAATCAAGAAAGGAGTACAAAAGTATGAGAGAAACTGAAAAGGTGGAGAGAAAAAATGATAAGTGAGTTAAAATATTATAAAAGTGGATGACATGGATTGAAAAAGAGGGGAAAGTAGATGGGACATGTTACCAATAATAGAAAAAGCAACAGTGCACAGATTAAAAAGAAACAGATTGAAAAGGAAAGTGTGTAGATTTAAAAAAAACCCGGAGCGAGTATAATACTTTATATGTTGCTAATCGGTAAATTGGGTATAATTTATGTTACTCAAATTCAAATATTCATTTCAAACACGGGTCCACGTGGGTATTTGAGACGAGTCTAAGTAACATAGGTTATAATCGTATAATTGTTTATTAGGATGCATAACCTTAATGCTTTTTGATCCATTTTAATTTTGTAGGTACGCTCTGCATCGAGTGCATTTCCAACTTTTGTCAATGTTAAGCAATTGGAGATAGTATTTCTCCAATTTGATGATGACCCTTTTTCTTTGACCTCCTTGATTGAGGCATGTCCTTTATTGCATACATTCAAGTTGAAGGTGGGATGCACCCTCCTTATATTTTTTTAATTACTACTTTTGTTGTTTCATTGATTGAATGGTCTCAACACTCTCAAGTATATGATGTAAATTGGATTGTTTTGCTTCGAGCAGCTGATGTATTGATCCACAAAACCTGGTATTTTATTCTAGGCTCTCCTGCAAGTGTTATTCTCCACACCACACTTTGACAAGAATGCGTCCTTAGCTTTCCTAGATCAATATGTGGATTCGCTATACTTGATCACTTTATGCTGTCATTAGTTCTGCAATGAAACAAGTTTGATTTGCCTTTTCCCTTTCTGGCCTTTCCGAAACCATCTCATTTTACTTTTGATATTATTATAAGATAAATGCTCTCATGGCATCCTAGATCAAGTACAATTGGAGGGAAGAATTTGGTTATTTTTTTTGAGGGCTATTAAGCTCAAGAAAAAATCATTTAGTTTCTAAAAGAGTCAATTCTCTTATGAAGTTTGAGTTTTACATTCTGCTTTTTATAACATGTTTGAATGATCCCTTTATGCTGTCATTAATTTTACAATGAAACAAGATTAATTTTCCTCTTCCCTTTCCGGCCTTTCAAAGACCATCTAATTATCCTTTTCATGTTATTTTAAGATAAATGGTCTCATGGCAGCCTAGATCCAGTACAAGTGGATGGAAGAATTTGGTTATTTATTGAGGGCTATTAAGCTCAAACACTAGTGGAAAAATGATGAAGGATTGCGCTGAAAAAGGCCTGTAGGGCTGCGCTTTTTGACAGCAGCCCTTTCAGTAGCAGCCCTTCACTTTTTAAGTAGGGCTGCGCTAGAAAAGCGCAGCCTTTAAGCTAGAAGGGTTGCGCTAGTTAGGAAAAAGCGCAGCCCTTCTAGCTTAGAAGGGCTGCGCTAGTTAGGAAAAAGCGCAGCCCTTCTGAGCTAGAAGGGCTGCGCTTTTTCCTAACTAGCGCAGCCCTTCCTACCAAAAAAAAAATTAAAAAAAAATTTTTTTTTTTTGACATTTTTTCACTCATAATATCACATTTTCTGAAATTAAACAGAAGAGAAGAGAAACGAAACGAAACGAAAATACTAAACCCAAAAAAAAAAAAAAAAGAATGAAACGAAAATGAAAAAAAGGAACAAAAACTAATATAGAAGTATACAAGAACATTAATCAAAACAAAGATGAAAATACAAGAAATTATATACAAAGAGAAGTATACAAGAACATTAATCAAAATAAACAAAGAGAAGTATACAAGAACATTAATCAAAACAAAGAGAAGTATACAAGAACATTTATCAAAATATATAAACAAAGAGAATTATACAAGAACATTATAGATCTGAAAATACAAGAACTACCTCCAAACATTAACCTAACAATGTTTAAATACATAAAACAAAACCCTAATACATAATTTAAGGGGAAAAAATTTTTTGGAAAAACTTAAAATGGCTATTTGGAGGCTTAAACAAACTCGGATGGCTTAAAAAGCCTAAACGTCACAACATAGCAGTGAGTTTGACTCGTTGGCCCGTTCCGCTTCCGAAAAGGTATGACAATAGGCAATCGGACTCCGTCGCCATGTTTAGTGCAAATCATTTCAAGGTTTTTGTCGCAAATGTTTATGGGAGTTTTTGAGAGAGAAGAGAGGATGAGTAAGAAGAGAGGATGAGAGAGAAGGAGGAAAGGAATAATGAGGGACGTGAGAGAGGAGAGAGAGAATGAGGGATGATATATTTGACGAATTCCCGCTCAATATTTCAAAGCCCGCGATTTCGAAATTTCAAATTTTTTCAGGAAGGGCTGCGCTTTTTTTAAAAAGCGCAGCCCTACATAGCAGAAGGGCTGCGCCTTTTAAAAAAGCGCAGCCCTTCACTTAGTAGGGCTGCGCTTTTTTAAAAGGCGCAGCCCTTCTGAAGTAAGAAGGGCTGCGCTTTTTAAAAAAGCGCAGCCCTACTAAGTGAAGGGTTGCGCTTTTTTAAAAGGCGCAGCCCTTCTGAAGTAAGAAGGGCTGCGCTGTTTAAAAAAGCGCAGCCCTACTAAGTGAAGGGTTGCGCTTTTTTAAAAGGCGCAGCCCTTCTGCTATGTAGGGATGCGCTTTTTAAAAAAAGCGCAACCCTTCACTAGTAGGGCTGCGCTTTTAGAAAAAGTGCAGCCCTTCCTCCGCAGCCCTTCCTTTTTTTTCCCCTAGTGAAAGAACTTATTTATTCTGTTTTGTGTAACTTGTTTAAATGGTGCACTTTGTCCTTTAAATTGACAGTGTAGGCAATATTAACATGAATTTTATGTTGATTTGCAGCTGCCCATGTATATATACTCGATAAAGTGTCCAAATTCAGCCCCAAAGGATGCTCAAGTTGATGCAATACGCTCCCATCAGCACCTTCAGGCTGTAGAGTATGTTGGATATGCTGGATGCGCATCTGCTTCTAAGCTTGCACTTTTTCTAACTCGGCATGCTCCCATGCTGAATAAGTTTGTTTTTTATCCTCATCGACCCATATCTGTTGGAAAGCCAAGAACCTGTGTTTATAGCAGCAAATATAGGGATGAATTGGCGATTGTGAGAAGCCATGCTGAGCTGCTTGCAAAACAAATTCGAGGAAGTGTTGATGTGGTCATTCTATGATCGATATCTTGAATTTGAGTATTTTTGGCCTCAGGATGACATGTGACTTCAAGGATAACATGTCTTATGGAATTTGTACTATAAAATTATGCTTGTACTATAAAATGGTTCCGAATGGCAATTCAAAAGGGTTTTCAGATATGGTTTGTGTTGTTAATGTGGTCGTTTTTCGATTTTTTTTTCTTTTCCTTCCAAATGTTTCATTCCAATTCCTTTCTTTTCCTTCCAAATCCCTTCTACTAAACAAACTGTGAGTCTCCTCGCTCCCTCACACACGGAATCTTGAGGCTTCAATTTGATCTTCAAACATTGATTTTACAGTTCAACATTTTTTTTTCCTTTTTTCGTTCTTCCTTTAGATGGTTAGATCTACTTGTCTAGAAGGTTTTTTGTTGCGATTTTTCCTCTGATGTTTCTAGCGATTTTTTGCTTGTGATTGATTATTCACGCGATTGTATGTTCTTGTTTGTTTCATGGAAATCAAGTTGTAAGTTTTGTGATGGTTTTTGGGACAATTTACATGTTATAAACAAACATATGATCTGATCTAATTTGTTATTTAACTTGTTAATTCATCAAATGATAGTAATTGTTTTAGGGTTACTATTTGTACATGCTCATACATTCATTATCATGCTATGAGATTTTTTATTAAGTCCCTTGTTTGTTTAATCAAATCAAATATTGGAAATCTGGGGATGATCCTTGCATCTTTGTTGCCGATGTTATGATCTACTCATTTGGTACTCCTGTAGAGATGTGAGGGTGAAAAGAGGATCCCTCCCGGTTTCAACGGTTCTGGCTTTTTTTAGTGCTATGATCCTAGTTCCGACCAGTGGCAAATCCTGTCTGATCCTTCGCTCAACTTTCGTAAGTGGGTGGCACAATATTTTTGGATTGTGCCACCATGGTGGGTCGCATGGTTTTCATAGGTAGTTCGTCCCTATCTTTAACTTGGACATCCAGGATTGGGGTCCACTCCTTCCTCCAAAACTGGCTGTCAGATTCTCTTGTTCCTGCCTCTTTGTACAGGACTCCACTTCCCTTTACCAGCTTCTTGGCTCTTGCAAGCTGGGAACTGGTTACGTTTCTTATGAAGGGTTTGGGAACACTTTACAGGTTGTGAAGAGAGGCCCCTCACCACCACTAAACAAGGGGACTATGACAGCAGCTTGCTCACCAGTCCCTTTTTAGTCTCTGGCGAGGAACAGATTATGGCTGAAGGTATTGATTTGGACGATAACACGTTCTTTACCTATTCTAATTACAATCCTTGGAAAGACCTTCTCCACATGGGTTGCCGTTTCTTCTGGTATGTTGTTACTTCCCAACTCGCCGGCTACCATGACCTTACACGTCTTGAACCTAAGTCTCGTGGTGTATGGATCAAGTTTTTGGATGAGGTCCCTGCTCAGACTCAGAATGGTAACAAGGCCAAATTTCGCTCTTTAGCTTCATTCTGCTATAAAATTGACACCAACTTTCACAATCTGTCCTGTTTCATCCGCTGCTCTGCTCTCGAGACTGTTCCAGACTGTAAGTCTCTGGTATCCCTCCTATTTTCGGTAATCTTGGCTGCTTTTTTTGTGCATTTGCTAATGAATAGTATTCATGCATAGTAGTATTTGCTGATGATATTGTGCATTTGTGATCATTTGGTGATCGTTAAGACGTTACTAATATAAGCTAAAGTGTTTTCGTTTGCTGATTGTCGCCTATATAAGCTGATAGCAGTGTGTTCATTTGCTAATTGTTGCTTATATAAATTGATGGCAGTGTGTTAATTTGTTGATCGTTGCTATATGCTGATCGCTGTAAACTCCAGTTACAATTAAAATATGTCGAAGTTGCACAATAAGTGTATGTAGCTCCAAAAAAAATAAAAATTCCTCATCATCAAATATAATATTTAAATTGAGCCAGTGTCTGTCACCTATTTTGCTCAACAAATCCTCCTTTTTTTTATTTCATTTATAGACACTCAATTTTTTTTTAAAAAAAATGCACATACTATGTTCAACAGATTTTGTCTAAAAATCCTAACATGGATCAAAATCCACAAATTTGATGCAATATCTCTAGCCCGCTAGGTAGCTTTGAATATCAAAGCGAATATTCAAGGGAAAATAGCACAATCGTGTAGAATGAGACCTTATTGGTTTCTTCCTTGCATTCACTCTGCTCTTTGTTCTCCGTGGAGTGTGCGGGCTAGCCACTAGGGGGAGGAAGGTACAAAATTTTAGGTACTTCCAGGAGGACCTAGTTCTAGATACTCCCTTTTCACATTTTTTTTTTTTTGCTCATTTCATGTTGTGCATTGATTAAATGAGCAAAGTATAAAATGTGAACCTGAAATGAACAAAATGTACCTAGTTCTACCTAAAAGGTTCTCGCGGGGGGATGGAGGTGGGCGTGGGTGGGTTCTATTTGAGGCAGATTTGTCATGGCTGATGCTGTAGGACTAACTATATAATACTTGAGTCTTTATTCTCTCTGTAGTTCATGTATGACCTGCTTGAGTCATAGTAGCTTAGGAAACTCAGGTTCTTTTTAGATCAATCTGCATCAAATAACAAATATTACAATTTTGTTAGTTCACAATTATGGGATGAAGATTTATGATAGTGCATGTAAGTTCTGTTAAAAGTTGTTTATGGTTATAAATGTAGCTTGGATAAAGTGCCACTGAAGAAAAGCAAGATATTATGGTGAAGCACATAAGTGAAGAGAGTGAGGTCCTCCAAATCCAAAGTTTGGCAGTTCCGACAGCGCGAAAGGAGTATAAAGCTGAGCGAGGCACCATGAAGTGGAGAGTGCTGAGAATTGGGAGGCTCGGGACTATGGTCTGAAGAAGCTTTTAGTGGGTAAAACTGAATTCTTTACTTTTATTCTTATGAGTATATGGATCACAGGAGATTGTTGTGAATTGCAGTTCGAGAAGAAGAAAACAGCAAGCTGGCAGGTGGCAGCTAAGTTGGCAAGGAAGAATGAGATTTTGAAGGACTATGAAGCAAGTGTAGCGAAAACCGGAGGCATGCTCAATCATTAGTGTAAGTTAATGGTTAGTATATGAGATTCTTGAAACACAGAACTTGCTACTTAAAAGATTTGCCTTCACTTTTTTAGGGGATTTTGGATGGTAATGTGGTAGGCAACCTTGCATATTGTTTGAATGAAGGTCTGGTGATTGAAGTTGAAGTTGTCTGTTGTACTACTGTTGTATTCTTGCTTATGTTTTGAAGATTAGAATAACTGCGAGAAATTTTAGGTATATAGAGAGCAGCTCATAATTGTTGTGTACTTGCGTAGGATGTATATGTTTGGTTTGTTATTAAAGAATCAGTACATGTAGTAGTTATCCCTAAAGCAAGCTTATGTTGCGAAACCACTAGTTTGTCTGTCCTTTCTTTCTCCATTCGTTTCCAGCTCTCAAGCACTCCTTCCCAGTTCCCACACTTATTTTCTCACTTTCCAGTTGTTACCATTTTTACCTTTCAGAGTTTTGCTGGTTTGGTTGTCTCTGATTGTTTAGCTAGTTTGCTTGGCGACAAACCCTTTTTTATGCTCCTCCTTTTTTGGTATTTTACAATAACATGGGCATTACTGGACTTAGAATAACTGCCAGACGCGTGGAGAGGCTTTATATTAGGATATAGGAGTGCTTATTCCGTCTTTTTTGTATAATCCGAGGTGGGGTGGGAATTGCTGCCTTGGGGGTAGTTTCATATGAGTCCCGTAATTTGGTTATTTTTTTACCACTGTAGGTTTTTTGTAGGGTTGGCATTGTGATTTGATATTTCGAGAGGAAAAGGAGAGCCAATACTTTAAGAGTGCTTTCATTGGGTACACAGCTGGCTTAGTCTTGACAATCGTCATATGATAAATTGGTTTTAAGCTGCTCAGTTATATCTTTCTTCTTCCATGCCACCAACTATTTCATGTTCCCTCCTTATCAACGTATGGCTTTGTGGTGGTTTTTGATTGCAGAATCAACTAGTTTAGGCGTGATCTTAAAATCTCTCACCATTGTTGTTTTCCGTTTCTTTGATTTTTGGTACATGTGGAATACTGGCTTGGAATGGTGATATTAAATTGGTTTGTCACTCCTTTTCTAGCAGTATCAGCAAGACATCATATATGCTTTCTTGTCCCTTCTGCTCTAAGACATTTCACATCAGTAAGGGAGTAGTCTATTGGCCACTTAAGGATTTGAACGAACAAGTATTATTGCTCTTTCAAATTGTGTATCTTCTTGACTTCAAGAGGACTTAGTTAATTGCACACTGTCACTTGATTCAATTTCCAGTGTCAAGCTTGGCCTTGTATTGGTTAAATACGAAGGTTCATGGTGTCCTTATGATGTTGAAATGTCTTGAATCTGACACGGCTATCGTGGATGAATTGAAGAGTATGAGTTACATAAGTTGCATCTTATTTTGATGCCTAGCATACCTTGAAAAATTAGGGGGATCATAAAGGATTTGTTGGCAGATATTATTGAACTGGCTGAAAAAACATTTTTAGAAGTTCTATTCTCATTTCTGTAAAGAATATGTTAAGTTCCTTTTAAGGATAATATATGCATCATGGAGGCTCTTTATACGCTGAAGTTTGGTATTTGTAATATTGTCAAATTTGGGGAGATCAGCTGATATATTTTTTTTTGGCTATTTTTCTTGCCTATGCTAGATCTCGGGCTCTGTCTGCATGGTTTTGGCTTATCGGATGCTTGACAGTGTCTAGAAATGAAGATAGTATAGATAGGTTTTGATGTCTTATTCTGTATGCGAATGTTTCTGTTATGTTTGTGGGCCTTGGCATGTGGAGCATTTCTTACTGAAAGTAGATGTTTGAGACCCATGTTCTAAACTATAAATGCTTCTTCGTGCTCTGATTGTTCTCCTCTTCCCATCCTATATGCAGTCGATGGAATTTAATCAGTCTATGTTGGCTGAAGCTCTGTTATCCAAAGACGAGAGCGATGCTGCATCAACTAAGAAAGAAAAATAGAAGAGTCTTGACTCGATACCAGTTAATTTGCAGCTCCCTAAATCTTAGGGGATGAAATTATCGAAATTCCGGCCTTTTTACTTATGCACTTTCACACAGTAGCCTTTGTAAAGGATTGGTGGAGATTTGGATAATATCATTATCATCCCCGTAATAGGAAAGATATCTTTGTAAAGGAAGGTGGCTTCAATGTTTCAAACTATTCCTCTCCACCCTCAAAATGTAACTTACCAAAAGACGCTTTCTGTGCTTGGACCCTTCTGCTCCTCCTCACTTATAAGTGAAGTGGATGGCTGGTTTCGGTTGGTTCTTAGTAGGTTCAAGCCAGTTTAAGCAAATATAAAAGATTTTGCAACATCTTACTTTCTAAGTATCTTCTGATTTATTTCCTTCATTTCATATTACTCGCTGCACTTCTCAATTCACGAACTCCTAGCCAATTTTTGGAGAAGAGAGAGATAGAGAGTAGAAAAACAAGGACCCATGTGAGAGGAGAGAGATAGAGAGAGTTTATTGCCCAAAAAAGAAGTGTAGCAAGTAATGTGAAACTTGCCACAATGGAAAGTGTAGCAAGTATTATGAAACGGAGGAAGTATAGTCAAACCATTTGTTAACGTATAATCAGCATTGTTTTGATATATTTTTGCATTGTAGTCAACTTTCCCTCCTCAATAGAAATCTACAAACGGTTGTTTGCTCATACAAACGGATAAATATTTTGGACAAGATCAATTTGTTTTGATTTAGAAAGTTTATTTCATTGGTACGGTGTTTTTTAACCAGCGTGAGTTTGAAACTTCTGCGATAACTTCTTTTTGGTGTCATATTTCTAGCTGGCACTTGGGAAGTTTGGACCTTTTTTAACCTGCATTATGTAGATCATGTATCCTTTGTTTCTACTTGCTTTAGTAAGGTATAACTTTTCTGGACCCTTATGTTGGTTTTCTATGAGTATTAAGACCTTTCATTTGCGACAAGACCTGACCAAAGTTGGTAATGCACAAAGTGGAAAGGTCGATTGAAGTATTATTGGGGTGATCGAGTAAGCTTTAAATCGCAGAAGTGAGGATCAGTTAGCTGGTAGAGCTCACTTCCTTTATCAGGAGGCTGTTTATATCCACCTATACTATTTTGCTATTGTTGTGCGGACTTGAGCCTATACCCCTTTCGCAATTTGCAGTATTCTTGGTTAGCTTTGTTCCTTTGGGTCCATGAGGAGAGCTTTAGTGTTGTTGCTTAAGAATAAAGGGAATCGATCCAGGTTGTAATACAACTTCAGGTCCTGCCAACCTTCGCGAGGACCACAGATTTTAGCTTTGCTCACTTGGGTTTGCTAGGGTATCTTTTGTTCGTGCTAAAGTATATCAAGGACATTCTTGGATATTTTCTCATCATTTAATTCTTGGTTTGCTAGGATAGCTTCGTTCATGCCAAATTATTTATAAGGACATTTTTGGATATTTTCTCATCATTTAATTCTTGGTTTGCTAGGGTAGCTTCTGTTCATGAGGAGAGTTTTGATATATATGTATACAGATTCAGCCTTAGCCTTGCGATATTATGAAGGTTGTTGATCCTTGGGCAGTTATTTTTACCATAGGCAAACAACAAATCTTCATACCTCTATTCCTTTATAAAGAGAGATAGAGGGACATTTGGATATTGACAAGGCTGCCTGTTTAATCATAAGGCTAGGATATGCTTGGGTGAACATCATATTTGTTCCAACCTTCAGGTTAATCTGTACTTTGGGAGCATCGGGTTCACAATAGCTGACTATATCAAATGAAAACTGAGTATATTACATAAAAAATGACTATATCATATGGTTTCCTGTGTAAAATAATTTATTGGGAACCGGTCCATTCAAGTTCTTTTTATTGTTCGGAGGAGCATCAAAATAAACTAACCGTTCGATTTGGAACACCTATGTTGGCTAGCTTGTCGGCCACACGATTTCCCAGCTCTACTTGATCTTATTTTTTCGCAATTTTGTTAACAAACAACAAAATAAAGATTGCCAGTGGATCCTACGCCTTGTACCATTCGAACCCCACCAAAAGCCAACAATAATAGAGTGTATCTCATCAATTAGACCATCCGGTATCAGAAATTAAAAATGCTTATCATATACATTGGAATGGCTTAGACAACAACTTTTATGAGAACTTCCTTCCCGAGCCTTGATAATAACTTCTTTTTCTACCCCTGTAATTTCTTCCATATTATCTCTTTTAATGCAGCAAAAATCGACTTTTTTTCTTACCAATTATGTCTGCAGACCAAATACTTCTCATGTTTTTCTACTTCCTCAACACCCAAGGTTGTCACAATTTCATGTCTCCGAGAACTCTCCACACATTTGCTGAAAAACACATATGTTTTATCCAGATTGACACTTTGACAAGATGTTCTCTCATATATGTTGATAATATTAATTATGTCCGAGCATTCTCTAACAGTTGCTTTTGCAAAAAGTATATTGTCATCTACAAAGAATAAATGTGACACTCTTGGTGCTTCGTTACAAATTTTCACACCATGGATTCTTTTCTCACTTGCTTCTTTAGTTAGAAGAGAAGAAAAAGCATCAGTACAATCCATCCATACCTATTAAAAAGTGAGGAATGAGTTACTGTAGCTTAGTAACAATAAAATGACCATTTTGCCCCCCAACTTAATAGAATTAGGCTATGTTTAGTTCACCTGAAATTTTCTGATCTAAACTTATCTGATCTGATCTGAACTTATTTTTTCTGATCTGATCTGATCTGAACTTATTTTTTCTGATTACAAGATCTTATCTTTTAGATTTTTCTCAATATATAAGAAAAAATATAGTCATGTGGGGTCTTGTTTGATTCGTCTCAATGAGTACTTTATTAATATTCAATTATTATAATTTTTACTAATATGTAATGAAAGATATAATGATTTTTAAATATAAGCATAATCTGAACTGATCTAATGTGAACTTATTTTTTCTGATCTGATCTGATCTGATTAGATCTGAAATAAGCAAAAATAAGGTGAACTGAACATAGCCTTACTTGGCTGCCATTTTCTCTTTCCCCGGTTTTCCTCTCAACCTTCGATCTTCATTTTTCACCCTCCTCCATAACCTAGATATGTCCCTTCATTCTCTCTCCTCTCCTCTTCATTTTCGCCGTCATGGGTTTTAGCTTGATGAAGTGAGATTGATTGTCAAAGAGGATATTCTTTGCCGCTTTTTTTCATTCACCCAAATTTTTCGTCGACTAATTTATAAGGTTAGGGTTTGTCGTAAGCTTTTTCCGATCATCAAACATGGCGGCAGAAAAGTTACAGAATTTGAGTCAGCCTATTGATGTTCCTTTTGCTCGGCGCTACCGTTGCCGCTTTCTATGGCACTGGATCTAAAGAACAGGTAACTATTTCTTACTCGGAGTTCACTATTTTTCAGCAACATTCGTTTGATTTTACTCGCTTGAGTGACGAGTGAGTACAATGTTGTGCGCTTTTGTTTCACTGTGTTTTTCTAATGCTTGTGATTTTGTGGCAGTAATCGAGCAATGCTTTTGTTAATTTATTATGTTAATGGATATACATTGGTTAGTGTTTCATTTGAGAGCACTTAATTTTGATTTATATGTTGCTTTGCCATGTGAATGTATTGTTATGTACGCTAATTTTTATAGAGTTATTGGATATTAGAATTAGATAGTTGAAGTTGTAGTTTGGTTTTACTGTTGGAGTTCGCTGTGTTTGTTAGATGATCCCTTTCATTTTCTCTCTACTCTCCTCTTCATTTTCAACCAGCCCCTTTCTATAAACTTCATAAAAACGCTAACGCCAACTCAAGTTCCTAGCCACGCTCAGAAGTATTATCTTCAATGGAGTAATCTCAATCGTAGATCTAAGCTTTTTGATATCACTACTGATTAATTAGGTATGATCTCATTCAATCATCTTTGAAATCAAAATAAAAATTACGAGAAGTTGAAGTATTATACAGATTTCTGATTATATAATCGACAAATCAATAACAATGGAATTGGGGTTTTGATTGATTAATGTAATTAGTTGAATAAGAGAGTGATAAGATAGTGACTTATTATGTGTTTGAGTAGTGTTCTGTCTTTTTTTATTTTCTTTGATTTTTGACATTTTAATTGGAATACATATGAAGTGTCCTGAGATTCGCCCTCGAGACGTCGTTTTTGAGTTTCTCTGCTCAATGCCATCGTCATTTTGGCTTGAGAGAGAAGAACCTCCGTCGATTATTTGCCCTAAAGATTTGTCCGAGGTTTCCTTCTTTCAATGGTTCTATCTTTTTTTGAGTTTCTCTACTCAATGTCATCGTCATTTTGGCTTGAGAGAGAAGAACCTCCGTCGATTATTTGTCCTAAAGATTTGTCCGAGGTTTCCATCTGAGTATCATAAGCATGTGACTGACAGAGCTGTTGATATCTATATATCTATTTCTGCAGGTGATACATCAGGTCAATTAGAACTCTTTTTGGATCTCCTGTAATAAAATCTCTTCTTTCCATAAATCCTAGCTCACAGAGCTTACATGGTACATACATATTCGCTCTTCATTTGTATTGGAGATTATGGTTTAGCAAGTGTTTTGTTATATAGGAAGTATTTTGTATCTTGTTATTAGCTTGTAGTATATATAACTTAGTTGATGTAATAAATCATTAACCACTTATCAATGATAAAAATGTAGTCATTTTACTCAATTCTCTCTCTAGCTCTTCGAGCTCTCAACTAAGCCAACAATGGCTAATCTCACTTTCTTCTCCTTTCTTCCTCCCTAAACCTCTTAATTTCATCATGGTATCAGAGCAGGACGAATCCTAGCTCAAATTCTTCCGCAAATTCTCTTCCAAATTCACAAAATTTCATCTTATTTTCTGCGATTTTTTAGGGTTGCGATTTCTTGTTCGATTTTGATTTCTTCACTCATTTCTTTCAAGATTCTGAATTTTCCTTTATATCTTCTTTTCTTTTTCGTCTATAATCACCATCTCTTCTTAAATTTTCCCTAATTCGTGGTTGATTTCGGATTTCAATTGAAATTTTGACCTCTTTTTCGAGCTTCTTATACTCTTCTCAATTTGAGAAATTTGAGTTTGAATGTCAATTTCTTGCGAAATATCTTGGCGAAACAAGAAAATAATTCTTGATTTCTAAAATTCCACTGCTTGTGAATTCAGATTTGTTTGCTCTTTCTCATTCGATCAAAATCAATTTCTCGGGTTGCGAATTCTTGCATCAATTTCTTGTTGCAGAATTCAATTTGTTGAAGAACAATTGAAATACATTCTGATAATTTGGCTTGTGAATTATTGTTGATCGATCTTTGAAGGAGAATATAACCCACAATTGTCTGATTTTCAAGAAATGATTGCGATTTGAAGTTTCTTTGAAGTCCTGATTCCATCGTTCTTGAGCTAAATTTTTGGGTTCTTGAGTTGAATTTGGTGGCTTCGAAATTTTCCTGTTTGTTTGTTGGAGTTTCTTTTGCTGAAACTTTACTTAAATTTGTGTTGTTGCTTACTGGCAAAACTTACTGATGGACGAGGTTCAGTTGCTGCGTGGTGAGATGATTCCGATATTTGAAGGATTGCAAGAGAGTTATGATGCAAATTCTCTTAATTAGCTATGGTTGTCCTAGTTGCAGTGGATAATATTGTTAATGTGACAGCAGCTTGTTGTGAAGCAGGAACATCTTCATGGAGGAATGTATGAGGAATCTTACAGAGACCAAAATTTTGTGACCAAGAAGGTCAATCTTGAATGACCCATAGAGGTCTTATGTTGTCACCCACAGTGGTGCTATTTGTGACCCAAAGTGGTCCATCTTCATTGATCTATAGAGATCAATTTCAAGATCAATTGTGATCTTTTTCAATGACCCAAAAGAGGTCATTTCTCGATGAGACCCATGGTTTCTCTCATCTATTTCAATGGTCCAAGAAGGATCATTTTTCGATGAGACCCATGATTTCTCTCATCTCTTTCAATGGCCCAAGAGAGGTCATTTCTCGATGAGACCCATGGTTTCTCTCATCTCTTTTAATGGCCCAAGAGGGGTCATTTTTGGATGAGACCCATGTTTTCTCTCATCGTTTTCCATGGCCCAAGAGGGGTCATTTCGACCGATAGAGGTCTTCTTTCAATGGCCCAAAGGTCATTTTGCATTTCGGAGATACTTTGTAAACGGGCTATGCTTGTTTGATTCCAAAGTTCAAACTGCAAATGGTTGTTCAACCATTTTCAGTTTGAGGGGGGGTATTGGAGATTATGGTTTAGCAAGTGTTTTGTTATATAGGAAGTATTTTGTATCTTGTTATTAGCTTGTAGTATATATAACTTAGTTGATGTAATAAATCATTAACCACTTATCAATGATAAAAATGTAGTCATTTTACTCAATTCTCTCTCTAGCTCTTCGAGCTCTCAACTAAGCCAACAATGGCTAATCTCACTTTCTTCTCCTTTCTTCCTCCCTAAACCTCTTAATTTCATCAATTTGTTTATTTTCTGTTCCTGGATAACTAACATTATGTACTTTCTACAGAACGTTTTGTTAATCTAAGCAACGAAAGTTCTTTGCAGTGCAATTAGTGCTTTTCCTTGTAATTCATGTGTGAACCTGGTAGAATCTATTTCTGCCATTTCTCAGTATTTACAATACTTTGACTTTAGCACTTGCCACCACACGACTTTGATCATTAATATCTTCAACTTTCTATTATTAAAATTTATGAGAAGTTGATATTTTGATATATTCATTGAGATTAATCCAACAACGTCAAGTAAGAACATAGGTGTATCTGTTCCGTCAAAAAAGAAAAACATAAGAGTATCTGTGGTTTGTTCTCATTATTGGATTATAGAGGCACACTGTGAACATAGTGGGTAAGGTAATGGTGGGGTAATGAATTAAAAAGAGTTTATCTTTATACTAACGCCATTCATCTTTGTAGAATATGGACTGACCCTTTCAAGCTCGAACACATTATTACTGTCAATACTGTGCTGACGCGTATTACAGCTATTGGCATTGTTACTTAAGATAATATGCAAAATGAACTTTCTTTACAGTCTAGGAAGATCGTGCCTGTTCTGTATGTATTCTGTAAAATTTCATAATGATATGTCGTGTAACGCACTGATTCCCTATGGCATGTTTGTTTTGTTCTTGTGATTTATTTGCTGATATGGTTCTGAATATCTGGAAGATTATCTAGGATAATCTGGAAGCGTGCCTAATAACTACTAATTAGTTATTTTGTCGAATAGATTTAGTTGAGTAATTAGGTGGAATTGTTATGTTGGATTATTTCGTTTATTGTGATAAACATGTGATATGGAATTAGTTGAGTACTTGAATGGAACTATTAACGGAAATCTTGCTGATTAGATATAGGAATTCAGAATCTGATACTTGTAGGATCTATTTCCACCTCAATGTCCATATACTAAAATATGGGCCAAGTCAACATCATTATAATTTTATTTGTAATCTTTCTAATTTAAGCTTTTTAATTGATTAATTAATGTGATTTTGGTGGAGCCTGTAAAATGCCTCCAAGCTTTTATGATACGTCTCTGCAAGAAACTTGTTCATGTGATTTTCTTTATGACTTGGATTAGATCCTTAAGTGGGATCCTTGAGGGTCAAATTTCTCACTTTTTTTGTTTAGCAAAGAAACCCCACCTTATTTTGTTAAGCCAACCCTTCCTTCCTTCCTTCCTTCCTCCCTCCCGCTTACTTGATTCTTCCCATTTTCTCTGTTTTTTGCCTACAAATATGGGAATTCTTCTCCTTTTTTCTCCCTACTTTTTTCAGCTTTCTTCTGATCTTTTTCCATCTAAACTTTGCTTTGATTTGATTATTACTTAAAGCTGTCATCTTTTTACCCTTTTTAATCAATCCACAAATAGGGTTTTCCTTTTTCCCCTTTTTGCAATAGGGTTTTCTTCTTTTTGCTTTAAAAACCTTGCAAAAATTGTCTCTTTTTGTTGCATAAAAGAGATTTTCAACATTTTTTTTGGTATTGGGTCCATTTATATTTGCCTTTCATCTCTTTGGATTTAGTTGAGATTTGGGTATGTTCTCTTTTTAATATATGCTTTTTGGTTGCTTTTTTCAATGTTAAATTGGTAAACTCTCATGTGGGGTTTATCATTTATTTCAAAGAAAAGGTGCCAGAACTTTTGTACGATGGTGAAAGTGATATAAAAGGTCAAGATCTTACAGTCAAAATGACCTACAAAGTGTGTTGTATAAGTACTTTAGGTATACGGGGAAGTGGAGATTTTTTTTGTTAATCTGGAAAAGAAATTACGAAATTGCTAGTGTTCTCTCTCACTTGACACCAATGAGTCTTTTATTTGAAATAAAAAGGAATATAGGTATGTATGATAATGTTATATGCAATACAAGAGATACCTTGATACTTCACGCAGAATGATGGATTATCTCAATACCTTGTTAGTTGTTAGTAATAAAGATTCAAGCGACCTCGAAAACTTATTAGTTCGAGCATATTTATGCCTTATTATGAATCATTTTTGCAGGTCCAACTCTCATTGCTACTTCTGTGGCTTGTTGAGACGTGGAGATTGAAATCATTGATAGATTGTTTTCTGCACTGTATGTCTGTATGTAGCGATGGCATTAAAAATAATGGCAACATTTGGAGTGTCTGTAGAGCATTGTGCTAGCTGCCTAGCTGGAACAGGCTCTTCATCAGAGATGGTCAGAAGTACAAGTTTCTCTTCTTTTAGTATGCGTCGTGTAAAACTATCCCATTAGTAGACCTGAAATGCATAAAAAAAATCTACCAGATGATCTGGAAATGCACATGTAAAGGATGATGCTTCAAGTGATGGTTACTTACTAACAGGGGATTGAGTCACTGGTGATGTGGAAGAATCAGTTTACAGGTATGCTCTGTTGCTTGATTCTTGATTCTTGATTTTGAAGAATTCTTTTAATACTTAATTTCTAGGTTTGAGTATGACATTTTGACAACAAATTTGCAAAGTTATTCAGCTAATGGACAAGCAATTCTAGATGAGAGGATCGTGTTTGATCCCCTAATAATAATTATTAAAAGGATATCATGCACTTCTTTCCATTGCTTTACGACAATCTCTATGATATCTTCCCAATTGTAATTCGAGGACCCAATTATGTTAGTAAAGATCGTTTTATTGGCTATTCCTAGATTGTTGTACTGCCAATTAGTCATGGACCTCATCTTCAGGTTCTGTTTATACCTTATAGACTTCTCTTAATTAGAATCTTACTTGTCCCATTGGTAGGGCGTCATAAAATTTGTTGCGGTTCTTGAGAAGATGGGTTGCAAGGTTACTGAACAAACTATAGAGAACAATGTCACTGTTACTGGATCACTGGACCACCAACCACCCATAGATTTATCTGGAAGAAAGCGTTTGCACGCCATCGACGTCAACATGAACACAATGCCAGATCTCCTAGGGACTTGTTTTTTGTCGCTCTTCATGCAGATGGCCCCACAGCCATTAGAGACGGTATGCTTGACTCCATTCTATGAACATAACTCTCTGCTTGTGCCATAAGTAGATTGCTAATTGATTGATCGCATTGCAAAATTCTTACATGGACATTGATTAATTAATGATAATGACATTTAGTGTGTTAGACTGTCAGTGGTAAATGGGAATTTGGACTTGCCTTGTTACTGGAAAGAGCAAATAACAACCAAATTGTTTTTTGTTTGTTCTAATGGTGTTTAAAGTGGCACTGCCCCTAGATTGGAAGTTGTGATTTTTGCTATCCCCAAGGGCCCAGATTTTTTTTTTTTTTTTTGTTGATACAATAGGAAGTGAAGGACCACTTGTGCAACATTGATTTTCTCTCCACCAATCCTAAATAGCCTAATGCCTTGGAAACTTTTTTCTAATTTTTTTGGTGAAATGACATCTCTTATCTTAAATGTTACTATGGTGAGAGATATCAGTCAACTTATCGAGTAGAAATTTCTGTAGGTTTAATCAAAAGACTTGAATTGAAACCCCATCTCCATCACTCCATGTATGAGAGCTCATACATCACCACATGATGTGTGGGACTAATTTGCCCACAGCCCACCCTCATGACAAAGAGATAACTTTAAATGAGTCAATCACACCCGACTAGACAACATGTACTTTCTTTTCTTTTAGTTGTACTCAAAGTACTTTGCACTTTTGCCAATGCACAACTTAAAACTCTAATATCTCTAATTATGCATAAGGAAAAATAATAAGAAGTTAATATCTTGAAAGTATATCAAAACAAATCTAACAATACCTCACATGATTATATTTTTTCTTTGTATAAGTAATACAAGAGGGTCAAAACAAATTTAGTGAATAGTGTCAAAAGTCGATATGGTACAACTAAAAGAAAACAGAGGAATTCCTCAAAAAAAAAAAAAATGGACATGCCAATATATCTTAGTATAATGTCTGAGATTTTCCTTACTGTGCTTGTGCTCAAATTTACATGTGCATGGATTTACCATTCCACAAATGTTTGTACTTTCTCCCGCATGCGTTAATATTTTGCCTCCTTTGCACCCGGGTAAAAGAAACAATACTTCGTGCATCTATTTAGCTGCTACATCTTCATTTCCACGTAATCATGCTTGTTGACGTGCACTTGACATTAACATCTTTAATTACTATATTAGTAGTTATATTGTGAAGTATATATATTTTGAAAAATATATATTGAGATAAATCCAACAGCCTTATTACAATTTGTGTTTATTTATCAGTAAAAATATTCCGATCAAGGATAGTATATGAATAACTTAAAAGTCAAACTGTTGCAACTAGAAAAGAGGGGGGAAAATAGATATTATCACCTATTCAGTTATCACTTCTGTTTATGACTTGTTATGTGAGTGAGCAGTCGTTGCTAGCTGGATTGCTGGGGAGTGAAGGAAGCGGAAGAAGAAACAATTGCCATGTGTAAAGAACACGGTCCTGAACCTTGTAGAATTAGGTAATTATTCAATATAAACTGGTGTTTCTTAGTTTTGGAATTCCTTTGCTTGGGGAAATCGTTGAGGAAAGACTTGAGTACTGTGTGTTCAGTCCACCTGAGATACTAGACGTGACCATCTATCATCGACACATGATGATCATTGGATGGCCATGGCATTCTCTTGCTGCCGATGCAGCAGTGCTGATGTTCTGATCATCATCAAAGACCAGGGATGTACAGGCAATACCTTCGGGGATCTCTAAACCTTAAATGCGGAAGTTTTGTTTTGAGAAGAAATCAAGAGATTAAAGTGCTTCCTGCTTAAATTATCATCACATTCTTTGTATTATGTTCTTAAGATATTACTGTGTTTGTTGATAGTATAACTAGAAGTTCTACTATGTATTTAATGAATAGAGATAAATACTTGGGTGGCTGAATTTTGAAGTTTGAACATGTGATGCTGACAACATTCTTGTGGATTTTGGAAGTCATTTTTTTTAGTGTGAGGTACCGAGTTGCCTATTGTTGTTTCAAGTTGCATCCTCTGGCCTCTCCTAAATAAAAAAAATAATGCCTCTTTTCTATTTCTTTTTTGCGTGGTTGGTGGTTTTTCTATCTAATTTTTTTTTTGGTTTTACAGGAACATGAACAGTAAAAACTAATTATATATTCCTGGTTCTCAAATCTGAACTTTTCGGCCAAAATAAATATATAAAAAATCCATATCATAAGAAAAAGTTCATGTGAAAATTTACTTGGAAAATAAAATGTTGTGTATTAATGGATTCAGGTCCATAACTATGTTTTTAATATACGAGATCTTGAAGCACTTATTAATGAGGTCCTATCGATTAGTATTACATGTCAAAAATTCATTATAGGCAGTATTACAATTAAAAATTCATCATAGGCAGTATTACAATCGGATTTTATTCTGTTTGTTTAACATACTTATTTGATATATTAATGTTTTATATATTTTACAAAAAAAAATTACACGCAAAGATATATTATGTAAATTAACTTAAAGCAAAAGGCGTTATTTTGAATAACTTGAAAATTTCAAGAATCCTCATTGTCAAGGACAAAAGATCAACTTCTCATACTTCCCTTGGTTTTAGTAAGCAATATTCACCAATATAATAAAAGAATTGAGATTGGTCTAATAGTTATAAGATTTTCTTCGCACAAGAGTTTGATATATTAAGCGTAGATCTATTACGATATTGGTCTTTAAAGACATCTCTGGGAGATTTATTATCTTGCTACTGTGTCTCATAATGATATACTACATTTGCCTCTGATTACTAAACCTCGCTTACTTTCAAAATCAAATCTATATTGAGTCATAAAGTGAGCCTACATTTCAAAATTATTTTAAGAACTACTTCTATAAGATTGTATTTATAAAACTATGACTATGATATAATGCTATAAGTTCAACGATTTGATCTTCAAAGTCATATGTCGCATATTTATTTTCCAGTGCTGTTTTTCGGAAGGGAAGAAAAAGTACTAGAAGTAGAAGTGCACGCAGTGCGTACTGTTACCTTAGTAGACAAACCCAGGAAGGAGGAGTCACACTCTGTTTGAAAACTCTTCTGAAAATAGATCACCCTTACTTGATAGATCTATCTCAATGGAACTCTGAATGGCACAACTTTCTTTGAAGGAGTATGTTGTTGATGATAGATTTTGTCTGGTTTCGCTCTCTCTCTCTTTTATGAGATCGACCAATTTTTCTCTCATTATTGTATTAGTAATTGGTTTTATAGGCGTAGTGGTTAGTGAAATAGTACAAAACAGTGGAATAAGTTGGAGATAGAAAGAAAAGGGAGATGAGAAGGGAAGGCATTGCTCAGATGTGAGACACACAAGGGGTAGAGTTGATGTTGTATGAAAGGATGGCTGGTATTGAGATGTGAAGTCAAAATTGGGAGTTGATGTTGTATGAAAGAGCATGATTGGTGTTGGTGTAACAGCCCAGATTTTCTCGACCAGCTTATAAAAGATTAAGCACAGCGAAAGAGACTCTAGTCGAGATAACCCGAACTATTACCATCACACTCACCGAACTACATCGGAGAGTGTGGACTCAATTCCCAACTCTATTCAAATAATTAACTATTAACTACTCTGATTCTCAGACTCTATTCCATAAATTTCTACAGAAAATCCGGCAGATTTCCTTTGAAAATAGGACAACGCTAAAGCGAAAAAAATATGAACCTGTTACAATTTCAATTATAAAATATTTCAAATCCCAAAGCTCAACAACCTCAACGCTTTCGCGGAGCAACAACCAACAGAGAATCAGGAGCACTAGCTAATATTCTTAAATGAAGAAATAATTATAGAAAATAAACGATTAACTATTACAAGTGGAGCGTCCTCACTTCAATAACAAATATAATACTGCACCATCTCGTATCCGCTTCAGCTTGCAAAAGAATAACTCACGGCTTCAACCTGAAACATATAAGATACTGCCACCCACCAAGTGACAGGCCACAGAAATGACAAAACAACGTACACACATCAGCAAAGCTGAGTACTAACCCATAAACAAGAGTAACACATGCTTTGGTGGCTTTTACTTGAAAACGACTCTCACATAATCAACATAAGTTCAACAATCACATCAATCAAGCATGCTTAGCAGCAATATCTTGTTGAACATACATATTATATTTTCAATTCATGTTTCTAATAAACACATCACATAGTAACAAACACGATAAGGTGACTCCAACAATAACATGTTTCATATATTCTCATTTAATCAATATTTCAACTTACAACGATTCCATAGTAGGAATATGAGGTCACCAACCTTAATATAAGCTATATACTTTATTTCCTTTAATTGATTTCTTATCAGAAATCCAAACTTATGTTTTCATACTCTATCAATCATTCTTCTATACGTCCTACACAAACCCTTATCAGGCAACAAATAACACAACTTCTTTCATCATAACGATTCCTTATCGGGAATCCAATAACGAGATACGATTCCTTATCGGAATCCACAATAAGATACGATTCCTTATCGGAATCTAACGTTAAGTATCACTTACCATGATATGCCTCCTTATCTGGAAACCAATATCGATATTCATATTCATATACTGAATAAACATTCATTACTTACCTGATATGATTCCTTATCGGGAATCCAATATCGAAACAACTTACCACGATATGATTCCTTATCGGGAATCCATTATCGATATAACTTTCATACTTTGAAATGACATTCCTTTTTAACCAGGGGAAAGAGAACGCGGCGGAGGAGACAAAGCTTACACTCCGACAGTGGGGGTCGTCACCCAATCATTCGCTTTACTTTTGGCCAATAACCGTGACTAGTCCGGAGTACATTTTTCCGCTGATTTCATCAGCCATCCACAGGTTTCACATTACCTGATATATCGCCCGATTATCGCCCCACAGAGCAATGGGCAGTTTTCCCTGTAGGGCCCCCAAGGTTCGCAGTCCATGGGGCACTGTTCATGTCACCTCATCCGTCGACTCAGACGAGGCTACTTTCCCCTTTCAGATTCCTTTCGATTATCGTTCATAACTCAATCGTCATTCTTAGAACTATTTCATAGTTATAGTAATCCTTGACAATCATTGAACAACAAGTAAGGCTTCTTCTTAGATAGTTATAATCGCTTGAGTATTTCGAGGCCAATATAGTTATGAATTTCGATTCAACTTAATTACAATTACAAAACATACTTACCACACAAGTAACCAGTCATATTCTGTAAAATACCCAACCATAGTGACAATAGGTCTCTCAGCTAGAATTAACTAGCGAGAGTTACTAGCCCGATTCCACACATCACATACTTTTGCATATAGATAGTTCATACTACTCTTTTCATACTTATCAATCTATATTCATCTTGATAATACTATTCGTTATCAAGTCATGGCAACACTTACCATACCTATGTCTCTCTCTTAGAATTAACTAAGGAGAGTTACTGAACCACTTACGCACTACCTCATACTTTTGTATGTAAATAATTTATACTCCCTTTTGACTTCATGATTACTAATCGACATTTAACTCAACGATGATAACAACCGTTATCAAGCACTAACAACAATTACCATAGGTCTCTCTCTTAGAATTAACTAAGGAGAGTTAACTCAAACTCCTTAACTCGAGGTTCACCAATCAAAGTTAGATTTAAGTGACTAGATATGGTTCTAGTCATACCATTAGCTAAATTCTAATTAATGTGATCAACGATGAACCCATTTAGGAACACCATCTCCGTAGTCTAGTCTACGATTTGTTAAACTATCTCCAGTATCCTCATTACTAGTGAGAATTAGTTGATTTTTAACAAACTATTTCCATCTCTAACCAACTCACATTCTTTATTTAAAAGTCAATCAAATTAGATCTACAAGTTAACTTCAATTAACTCCACTCTTAAACTTGTAACAAGGAAATAGCTAATACTATATTTTAGAACACTTCACTAAAATAAAAGTAGTTCACTAAAGTACTAGACTTACCTAGTAAGTATTATGAAAGGAAATGAACATCTTACCTTCCTTTTAGTAACTCCATACAGGTGTTCCAACTTTACTATATTAATCCGTTTATAGAGTATCCTTATCACATTAACCGAGGTATATTAGAAGATGAATCTCGCAATAAAGTTTACTTCTAACAATCTTAGTATTATCAACATCTAATTAATCCTTTTCCTTTCTTTAGTCAACTAAATTGACATAATCAATCCATTCTTAAAGTTTAGGTAAGCAGTTCTTAACTATTAAACATATACCTGCATAACTTAACTTATTGACGGCATTAATCATGGCTTATAAGTAACAATGAACTCAAACCACTACTCTAGTTGATAACATAAATACGATTTAAGGTTTAACAACTTCCTATCAACATTAGATTTACGAAAGGTAAATCGCCTATGAACTCATAACATTTCATTCTTTAATTATTAATTAATTCAAGTATTTTTCATCTAATTTACTTGTATAAAACTAACTCAATTCATGATTCCACTCCCATAATATTAAGTAATATCGATTGTCCTTTCTCAATAATTAACTAATCAAATAAACCAATCCAAGCAATATCATTAATCATTTCTTATTACTCTTAATGTAAATCATCCTACTCATGTAGATGACAACTTCTTATCGAATAGATAACTCCATCAGATAACTTACAATTCGATATAACTAGAACTAGGCTTCCATTAATCAAACTAAACTAACACATTTTACTAAACAAATTACAAAACTTATAATCATAAATAATTTCCAAAACTAACAATACTCCAACTTAATTTATCGCTTGATTTAAGAAACCATTCCAAACTAAGTTTACCAACAATGACTAACAATCCAATAATACCACACTTATGCAATCACCAACACAAACACAATCGATTGAAAATAAGAATTCAAACCCAACAATAATGAAATATCATTAGCTATAATCACCATTATCAACACATAAATCATCACTCAAAACTGAAAAACAAGAATAAAAGAAACAAAGAAACAGAGGAGGGTGTTAGTACCGACAACGGCAGCACCACCATCTCACGGTGCCAAGTTCAAAGCCACGGCGGCAGGACATCAGCATCAACCAATCTCAACGACGCCACAAGAACAGGGGAGAGAAAACAGGGCGGGGGAGGGGATGTCAGTGGTGACCGCGACACCCACAACACCACCAACGAGCGAGGCCAAGAAGAGGAGCAGCGACAACAAGCGGTGGCGCGCGAAGAACACCGACGGAGTAGCGGTGCAGCACCAACACCGATAACAACCGTAACAGCAACGAAACAAAGGAGGGTGCGTCGCGGGATCTCCGACAACCTCAGAAAACGTCGGCGAAGGCGCGATGCAGGCGAGGCGTGACGCAGGCGAGACACGAGGCAGGCAAGTGTGAGAGGCACAGAGGACTTGACGGGGAGGAAAGAGAGAAAAAATGGGTTGGGGGTTTTCGGGATCTTTTCACGGGGGTTGGGATTTGATTCTCTTCACCGCCAAAACAAATACAATAGGTAATACGGTTTGGTTTTGTTACTTTAAAAAAAGAATAACCGACAATGAGGTGATTTGGGTTTGGGTTTCTATTATGGGTAAAATACAACTTAACTAGTTGCACATCATATATAAATTACTAATAATAATAACTTCATAAAATTAAATTAAATAATTATTTTACAATACGACAAATAAATTTCATACTCCATAACTAAAATAAAATACGATTTTCGAAACATAATTAACTTAATAATTATAATTAGCCTTTAAATAAACGCTCTTAAAAATAGGGCTATTACAGTTGGGATGCACAAAGTTTTCACCTTCATGGCCCTAGGTGAGGTAATTTTGATAAGGTTCAGTCTAGACGGCATACATAGCTTTGAGTGCGTCATCAAATGCAATTGGAAATTTAGAAGATAAGATGCATTACATTACTCCATCATGCTTAGTTACAACCAAGTTTTACAAAAGTGAAATTTCATTTCTGCTTACTAATAATCACTTCAAGTTTTTCTACTTCCTCACCATTGCTTTCTTTAAATTGTCTTTGCCTTCTTGTAGCTTGAAACCTACGCCCGATAGCTGTTCAACAACGAAGAATGCACGATCATCAAGTTCTTATGCTTGCTATTTTGCTCTGCGGCCTAATGCTCCTTGTTAATAATGTGTCAGCTAAAGTTAATCACTGTCTAATATAAACTAATCTCTTTTGTTACTAGGCATGATTTAATGCTTGTACTAGATATAGCAAATTAGAGAAAGCACAAAACCTTGGGGCTTTTTTTAGAACAATCAAACGGTTTGCAATCAACGCACATAAGAAATATAATCTAATAGCCTTGTTATCTTACCTATACATTCACATACTTTGAAATACCTTAAATTCAATTCACTGGTATCTCTATAAAGTTATTCATAATAATTTTCGCTTTCTAAGGGGCCGTGCACGATAGCGCGCGGGCCAACAACTAGTGAGAAATAAATAAGGGGAGATATGATCAACTTGATGGAGTCCTATGGAAGATATCACAGACCCAAAAATTTGTCCGTTAATCTTGAAAGCAAAAGATACATTTGAGAGGCAATCCATAATTATGCGGACCCAATTTTCACTTAACGACAATCTATACATAACTTTTTCTAGAAAAGACCACTCAACTCTATCGTATGCTTTTTTCATATTCAATTTTTAGAGCTACCGAGTCACCCTTCCCTTCACCTCTTCGTTTCATGGCATGAAAAATCTCGAAAGTTATCATAAATAATTGGCAAAGTGTCATATTAGTATGAATCACTGCAACTAAAAATCACAAAATTTCATTCAAGTTCATGGAAGTTGAAGTGGTTAAGGGCCTGTTCTCCCCAGCTTATTTCCAGTTCAGTTCAATTCAGTTCAGTTCAATTCAGTTCAGCTCAGTTCAGTTCACTTCAGCTCAATTCTTTTATAATCATTTTGTGAATTATTATTATTATGTTGGTCTAATTTATTTTACTAATTACTCTTATTATTATTATTATTATTATTATTATTTTATATCATCATTATTAATTATTATTATCATTATTATTATTATTGTTATTATTATTTCTATATATTATTTTGTTTATCATAGCTTTATTCATTATTATTAGTATTATTATTAGAAGGAACATGGTAGGTCGAAAGCACAAATAAACCCACGTTTTAACCATAAACCAATCAAATCGCGTCAAAACGATTTATGATACAATTTTGCATGGTCCGACCCAATCATTAATTTTATTACTAAATATTACTCCCTCTGTTTTTTTTTTATCATTCTCACTTTCCTGTGCACATCTCCCAATGCACTTCTTTGAACTTAAATATTCTTTCATTATATATTAGTAAAAATTATAACGATTGAATATTAATAATGTACTAATTGAGACGAATCAAACAAGACCCCACATGACTATATTTTTTCTTATAAATTGAAAAAAATTGAGAAGATTCTCTCCAAGTATGAATAGCGCCAAGATTCCTAGTGAGAAAGATAAAAAAAAAACAGAGGGAGTATTATATTATTAAATCTAATTATTAAAATAGTAATATTAATTTACTTCTTATATATTGTTGTTATTATATAATCATCATCAAGTATTAATATATTAATACAAATAATATAAAATAATTATTATTAATTATCATTAATTATTATTAATTTATGATTATTAATATTATTTATTCATAACTATCATTTAAAAATATCCAAAATACCATTATTATTTATTATTATTACTTATCATTATAATAATTATTCAATATTCATATTATTATTGTTTAAATATTATTTATATATTTATTACATTCAATTTAATTTAATTTAATTCAGTTCAGTGCAGTTCAGCTCAGCTCAGATCAGTTCAGTTTAGTTCAGTTCAGTTCAGCTGTTTTATGCCGAAGAGAACAGGCCCTGAGTCATAAAAAACATCAACTTTGTAGAACCACGAAAATGGGAATTGCATATATTACTAAAATAAAATCTTCAAAATAACATATAACACCACCACATTTAGCACGAAATTTTTGGCTTCCTGTCTCATCTTATTTTAATCTTGTACAACCACGATTTATTTTTTAAATTCAACCCACTCAATTTCTTGAAATTTTACAAAACATTAGTTATAATACACGAAAATTAAGACATATTCAGAAAATTAAGACATGTAATTTCATGAATTAAACCCACGAAATTTAACAAAACCAATACCCATGCTTTTACAATTCCATCCTGGTGAACTTACCCTTGATATGTTGATAATTATTAGGAGTTTAGGACTCCCTATACTACCGCTCACAAATATCTTTATTAGTACCGTTAGTCCACAAAATGCCCTAATTTCTTTCTTTCCTCTTTGCTAAACATCTTCCTGTTTTTTACCGTTAATCTTTTAATCTCTGTTTGATTCTCTCCATTTCAAGATAAAAAGAAACCTTATTTCTCCATTACAAAGTTCAAATTTATTTTCATGGCTAATCCAGAACCATATGATATTATAAGAATGCGATTTCTATTGAGTATGAGGGATTGCTTAGTCCACTCAAACCATACCCTCTGTGATACTCCGAAAATGAAGCAGAATTGAACAATTTGATCCAAGAAAGGGATAATTTGAGTATTCAATTGCGAGATTTGGGTAATGTTCAACCATTCACACTCATAACTTCGAAGGAATTGGAGATGTGCTCTGGAAATCTTTCCCGGGTAATCTCAAGGATTAATACTTTGAAAGATAAGAGGAATAATGAAATTTCGATAAGAATGTGTCACCTTGTCGGGGCTCCTATTTTACAGGTAGATGATGTTGCGACGGCAATGATGGCCCGGAG
Source organism: Beta vulgaris subsp. vulgaris (assembly GCF_026745355.1). Taxonomy (NCBI): domain Eukaryota; kingdom Viridiplantae; phylum Streptophyta; class Magnoliopsida; order Caryophyllales; family Amaranthaceae; genus Beta; species Beta vulgaris. The sequence goes on along the minus strand of NC_079206.1, from coordinate 47,937,619 downwards.
ATTGCACGGTAACTATGGCCGGACTGGAACTGTGTGTTTTGACGAAGAGATTGATGATGAGTTACGGGCGGATATAATCCTACAACTGGGTCCGGTGCCGCATAGGGGTTTTATCACCTTTATGGGTGAGCCAATTTTCTTGTAAATTGAGCTTGGTGGCTAGTGCTTATATTTGCATTTTTTGGTCGTATTTGCTTTTTTTGGTCGTATTGAGTAGGGTAAATTGACGCCACAATTGGCTATGTGGTTCCGCTACTGCATATAAGTCTAGAACTTTAGCTTCTTTTGGTGCATCAATACTCCAAATGATATAGTAATACGAAGTATAATATTCTGTAGGACTCTGCTTTGATAAGCATAATAGAATAGGACAAAAATGATCTATTACTCTATGAGACACTTGCACAGAAATTGAGCCTTCCTATGTCGGGTATGTAGATTTATAATATCTTTAGATGCATTTGAAATATATTTTTTAGATGTTTTTGTGGGATGGCTTAAATGATCAATTTTGCATCAAGTTCCGATAAAAAGATTGTCAAGATTGTGTGATTTAAGATAGTTGAGGTCATGGTGGGGGGTGTGATGGTGGAGAGGTAGGTTATTGATGACACTAACAATCTTTCACATGATTTGTAGTTTTCATCATCTGTTTCTTTAGATTATTTTTTTTCAGGTCAACTTTAGGTCTGCTTTATTGATGCTGTATTAGTAGTTTATGTTGGTGTTCAAGTTTGCACGAGAGGGTAAATCTTACATCCTGAAGTAGATGTTGTATCATTGTGTGTTCTTTTTTAGTCATTCAGATTTATGTGAAATAAACAAGTTCTGTCAGACCGTCTCAAAATTAATCTATCGTGATCTCATGAGTCCATCGTGATTAGTTATGTCGTCGTGCCAAGCCATGCTTGTGCCAGAGGCTTGGCTAGGAAACAACAGAGGCACAACACTGTCATAGTGCGACTTTGGTCGGTCATTTTCTTTGTTCATGCCTTGTGTCATGTGTTTCTCATCCAAAAAGTGTGCAACAGCGAAGCACATATACGGATTGATACATACAATATTGTGTTATATCTTGCTTGCTTAGTGCTATGCTTTTTATTTGTTACATTGTGCTATGCTTTTTATAAAAAAGAGATCCCGGAAGGCATTGTTAGAAAAGGAATGGTGAGTTAGGGAAGGGAAGCAACTGGGGATCTAAGGAGAGGGTGAGGAGGTCCAAAATGGTGGGTTCCTAGAGAATGGGTCTATTTTTATGGTTGATAGAAGGAGGAAAATTTATGGTGGTGGTTCTAACTTAAAGGAGAGAGAAAATGGGTTTGTGGACTATGGTGGGTGTATTTCTCTGTTATTCTCTCTTCTGTGAATTTGACAGAAATTATCCTCACTATTTACTGTCAAATTTCTTCTCTCAAATTTTTTTTTTTGCTTTGGTTGTAGGTCACTTGTAGTTAAAGCTCCATTGTGACTCCTTTTCTAACAGTATCAGCAAGACATCATATATGCTTTCCTGTCCCTTCTGCTCTAAGACATTTTACATCAGTAAGGGAGATTAGAATAACTGCGAGAAATTTTAGGTATATAGAGAGCAGCTCATAATTGTTGTGTACTTGCGTAGGATGTATATGTTTGGTTTGTTATTAAAGAATCAGTACATGTAGTAGTTATCCCTAAAGCAAGCTTATGATGCGAAACCACTAGTTTATCTGTCCTTTCTTTCTCCATTCGTTTCCAGCACTCAAGCACTCCTTCCCACTTCCCACACTTATTTTCTCATTTTCTAGTTGTTCCCATTTTACCTTTCAGAGTTTTGTTGGTTTGATTGTCTCTGATTGCTCTGCTAGTTTGCTTGGAGACAAACCCTTTTTTATGCTCCTCCTTTTTTGGTATTTTATAATAACATGGGCTTTATATTAGGATATAGGAGTGCTTATTCCGTCTTTTTTTGTATAATCCGAGGTGGGGTGGGAATTGCTGCTTTGGGGGTAGTTTCATATGAGTCCCGTAATTTGGTTATTTTTTTTACCACTGTAGGTTTTTTGTAGGGTTGGCATTGTGATTTGATATTTCGAGAGGAAAAGGAGAGGCAATACTTCGAATGAATTGGAGGTGTGCTCTGGAAATCATTCCCGGGTAATCTCAAGGATTAATACTTTGAAAGATAAGAGGAATAATGAAATTTCGACAAGAATGTGTCACCTTGTCGGGGATCCTATTTTAGAGGTAGATGATGTTGCGACGGCAATGATGGCCCGGAGATTGCACGATAACTACGGCCGGACTGGAACTGTGTGTTTTGCGAAGAGATTGATGATGAGTTACGGGCGGATATAATCCTACAACTGGGTCCGGTGCCGCATAGGGGTTTTATCACCTTTATGGGTGAGCCAATTTTCATCTAAATTGAGCTTGGTGGCTAGTGTCTATATCTGCTTTTTTTGGTTGTATTTGCATTTTTTTGTCGTATTTGCTTTTTTTGGTCGTATTGAGTAGGGTAAATTGACGCCACAATTGGCTATGTGGTTCCGCTACTGCATATAAGTCTAGAACTTTAGCTTCTTTTGGTGCATAAATACTCCAAATGATATAGTAATACGAAATATAATATTCTGTAGGACTCTGCTTTGATAAGCATAATAGAATAGGACAAAAATGATCTATTACTCTATGAGACACTTGCACAAAAATTGAGCCTTCCTATGTCGTGTATGTAGATTTATAATATCTTTAGATGCATTTGAAATATATTTTTTAGATGTTTTTGTGGGATGGCTTAAATGATCAATTTTGCATCAAGTTCCGATAAAAAGATTGTCAAGATTGTGTGATTTAATATAGTTGAGGTCATGGTGGGGGTGTGATGGTGGAGAGGTAGGTTATTGATGACACTAACAATCTTTCAGCATTTGTAGTTTTCATCATCTGTTTCTTTAGATTATTTTTTTCAGGTCAACTTTAGGTCTCCTTTATTGATGCTATATTAGTAGTTTATGTTGGTGCTCAAGTTTGCACGAGAGGGTAAATCTTACCTGAAGTAGATGTTGTATCATTGTGTGTTCTTTTTTAGTCATTCAGATTTATGTGAAATGAACAAGTTCTGTCAGACTGTCTCAAAATTAATCTATCGTGATCTCATGAGTCCATCGTGATTAGTTATGTCATCGTGCCAAGCGATGCTTGTGCCAGAGGCTTGGCTAGGAAACAACATAGGCACAACACTGTTATGGTGCGACTTTGGTCGGTCATTTTCTTTGTTCATGCCTTGTGTCATGTGCTTTCGCATCCAAAAATGTGGTGCAACCGCGCAAGCACATATCACGGATTGATACATACAATATTGTGTTATATCTTGCTTGCTTAGTGCTATGCTTTTTATTTGTTAGATTGTGCTATGCTTTTTATAAAAAAGAGGTCCCGGAAGGCATTGTTAGAAAAGGAATGGTGAGGTAGGGAAGGGAAGCAACTGGGGATCTAAGTAGAGGGTGAGGAGGTCCAAAATGGTGGGTTCCTAGAGAATGGGTCTGTTTTTATGGTTGATAGAAGGAGGAAAATTTATGGTGGTGGTTCTAACTTAGGAGAGAGAAAATGGGTTTGTGGACTATGGTGGGTGTATTTCTCTGTTATTCTCTCTTCTGTGAATTTGACAGAAATTATCCTCACTATTTACTGTCAAATTTCTTCTCTCAATTTTTTTTTTGCTTTGGTTGTAGGTCACTTGAAGTTAAAGCTCCATTGTCACTCCTTTTCTAGCAGTATCAGAAAGACATCATATATGCTTTCTTATCCCTTCTGCTCTAAAACATTTTACATCAGTAAGGGAGATAAGAATAACTGCGAGAAATTTTAGGTATATAGAGTATATAGAGAGCAGCTCATAATTGTTGTGTACTTGCGTAGGATGTATATGTTTGGTTTGTTATTAAAGAATCAGTACATGTAGTAGTTATCCCTAAAGCAAGCTTATGATGCGAAACCACTAGTTTGTCTGTCCTTTCTTTCTCCATTCGTTTCCAGCTCTCAAGCACTCCTTCCCAGTTCCCACACTTATTTTCTCATTTTCCAGTTGTTACCATTTTTACCTTTCAGAGTTTTGCTGGTTTGATTGTCTCTGATTGTTCTGCTAGTTTGCTTGGAGACACACCCTTTTTTATGCTCCTCCTTTTTTTGGTATTTTACAATAACATGCGCATTACTGGACTTAGAATAACTGCAAGATGCGTCGCGAGGCTTTATATTAGGATATAGGAGAGCTTATTCCGTCTGTTTTGTATAATCCGAGGTGGGGTGGGAATTGCTGCCTTGGGGGTAGTTTCATATGAGTTCTGTAATTTGGTTATTTTTTTACCACTGTAGGTTTTTTGTAGGGTTGGCATTGTGATTTGATATTTCGAGAGGAAAAGGAGAGCTAATACTTTAAGAGTGCTTTCATTGGGGACACAGCTGGCTTAGTCTTGACAATCATCATATGATAAATTGGTTTTAAGCTGCTCAATTATATCTTTCTTCTTCCATGCCACCAACTGTTTCATGTTCTCTCCTTGTCAACGTATGGATTTGTGGTGGTTTTTGATTGCAGAATCAACTAGTTTAGGCGTGATCTTAAAATCTCTCACCATTGTTGTTTTCCGTTTCTTTGATTTTTGGTACATGTGGCATACTGGCTTGGAATGGTGATATTAAATTGGTTTGTCACTCCTTTTCTAGCAGTATCAGCAAGACATCATATATGCTTTCCTGTCCCTTCTGCTCTAAGACATTTCACATCAGTAAGGGAGTAATCTATTGGCCACTTAAGGATTTGAACGAACAAGTATTATTGCTCTTTCAAATTGTGTATCTTCTTGACTTCAAGAGGACTTAGTTAATTGCACACTGTCACTTGATTCAATTTCGAGTGTTAAGCTTGGCCTTGTATTGGTTAAATACGAAGGTTCATGGTGTCCTTATGATGTTGAAATGTCTTGAATCTGACACGGCTATCATGGATGAATTGAAGAGTATGAGTTACATAAGTTGCATCTTATTTTGATGCCTAGCATACCTTGAAAAATTAGGGGGATCATAAAGGATTTGTTGGCAGATATTATTGAAATGGCTGAAAAAACATTTTTAGAAGTTATATTCTCATTTCTGTAAAGAATATGTTATGTTCCTTTTAAGGATAATATATGCATCATCGAGGCTCTTTATACGCTGAAGTTTGGTATTTGTAATATTGTCAAATTTGGGGAGATCAGCTGATATATTTTTTTTGGCTGTTTTTCTTGCCTATGCTAGATCTCGGGCTCTGTCTACATGGTTTTGGCTTATCGGATGCTTTACAGTGTCTAGAAATGAAGATAGTATAGATAGGTTTTGATGTCTTATTCTGTATGCGAATGTTTCTGTTATGTTAGTGGGCCTTGGCATGTGGAGCATTTCTTAATGAAAGTAGATGTTTGAGACGCATGTTCTAAACTATAAATGCTTATGCTTGCTCTGATTGTTCTCCTCTTCCCATCCTATATGCAGTCGATGGAATTTAATCAGTCTATGTTGGCTGAAGCTCTGTTATCCAAAGACGAGAGCGATGCTGCATCAACCAAGAAAGAAAAATAGAAGAGTCTAGCTTGAGGAATAGCTGAATTCAATTACATACACGATACACCACAGTAAAATAGAACAAGCCCTTTGGCTTCTTGTTTCATCTTTCATGAGATCCAAATCATCATGCTGAATAATTATTAATAAATTTATATTTTTGCTTGTTTGTACCTGGAAATAGATGACATGTTGATTGGTCTTTGTATATTGGTTTTGTTTTGTGCTAAACCAAATAGCTTCATGTTCTAAGGCAAAAGTGATTGATTGTTAGAATGTTATTTTAAGTTCTTAGCTGGTAAGAATAATTAGTAAACAATGATGATAGTTTTATAACTAATACTATTTTTTTTTGGTGGAAAAGAGGGCAAGCACCCAATACAAGGAAAGAATACAAGGAAAGAAAGAAAACGTAGAAAACGAAAATAAGACACAACAATATAGCTAATACTATGATATTTAGTAAAAGTAACTGTAACTTATTGAGAAATGTTTTTAACTCTAATGGGGTGTGTGCAGTGAGGGGGGGGGGGGGGAGGGAGGGCTTCTTTGTCTTCTTTCATCAATCAGAACCCAATCAAAACCCAAATTGGTTTTTTCTTGTTGGGGACTGCATGATTGAATTACCCTGATTGATGCATAATTCTTCGAATAGACTGCATGATTGATTCAACCTCAGATAGAACACCTTGTTCTTCAGATGAGAAAAGATCCATCGATTTTATGGTAGCAGTAAATGCCACACTAGTAGAATCATCATTTGGTCCCCGATGTTGCTTCGGGGGCCGATTCATCCTACTTTTCCACTCACTAGAGCTCGAAGAGCCCCAACCACGACCTCCTTCAGGGCGTTTTTTCTTCCAGCCTGACCCGCCTGGCTGTCCCCATGGTGATTGTGACTCACTCTCATTTCCAGCATTAGCCTTTGGAGAGTCCCAATCAGAACCCAAATTGGGATTTTCTTGTTGGTGACAACCAAAGCATAAGCAAGAAAGCGCTGGTGACTGGAATATGGACAAGGCCTCTAAAGGGAAAATTGACAGTTGGGATTCCAAAACATTAGATTTCCCCTGGCTGATTTAACTTGTCAGGACCCCCATGATCATCAGAACTATGTGCAGATTTCTTTAAGGTTGAGTCAATTGGTTGTCCCCAAGAAGCTTCAGATTTTCCCTCTGATCTTTTGGAATCACAACTGCCAACGTCACCTTCAGAGGCCTTGTCCATATTCGAGTCACCAGCGCTTTCTTGCTTATGCTTTGGCTGTCCCCAACAAGAAAAACGCAATTTGGGTTCTGATTGGGACTGTCTAAAGGCTAATGCTGGAAATGAGAGTGAGTCACAGTCACCAAAGGGACAGCCAGGCGGGTCAGGCTGGAAGAAAAAACGCCCTGAAAGAGGTCGTGGCTGGGGCTCTTCGAACTCTGGTGAGTGCAAAAGTAGGATGAATCGGCCCCCGAAGCAACATGGAGTACCAAATGATGATTCTACTAGTGTGGCATTTACTGCTACCAGAAAACGGATGGAATTTTCTCATCTGAAGAGCAAGGTGTTCCATCTGAGGTTGAATCAATCATGCAATCTATTTGAAGAATTATGCATCAATCAGGGTAAATCAATCATGCAGTCCCCAACAATAAAAACCCAATTTGGGTTCTGATTGGTGAAAGAAGACAAAGAAGCCCTCCCCCTCCCCCCCTCAATGCCATCCTCTTGCACCCCTGCACTACACACCTCCTGCCCCCCTGCACTGCACTGCCCCTGCCCCTACCCCTACACTACACACCCCTGCCCCCCTGCACAGCACCCCTGCACTGCCCTCCCCCTGCACCCCTGCACTACACACACCCTGCCCCCTTGCACACCCCTTACCCCCTGCCCCCTACCCCTGGACTGCACTCCCCCTGCACGGCCCCCTACACTGCCCTCACCTACTGCCCCCTGCACAACCCCTGACCTGCCCTCCCCCTACACACCCCGTGCGCTTCCCCCTGCAATGCCCCCCCCCCCTGCCCATGCCCACCCCGTGCACAGTCCCCCACCCCCGCTCAATACTAGAAATAGGCCATAACGAGTTTCATGTACCCAAATCGATTTCTTACATATATAGTGATCCTAAAAAGAACTAAACATGCCATTACATGCGGCTAAAAGTGAAAAATAAAGAATTGGAACATGAAAAGCCGAAATCGGCCCAAAATGACATCCACTTATCCAAAGTGGGTTTCAATACATGTGAAGCTAGTTTAGTTGATTGCCATACATATAGTGATCCTAATAAGAACTAAACATGCCATTACATGCGGCTAAAAGTGTAATTGCCCTGTTTTTAAGTGCGTTTATTAAATATTAATTATATTTATTAAGTTAATTTTCTTCATAACATTCTTATTTTATTTGAGTTATGGAGTATGAATTTTATTTGTCGTGTTTGTAATATATTTACTCAAGTTTATAAAACTATTATTATTAAAATTATTTTGGGTCTTATGTGCCACTAAGTTGAGCGGTATTTGGCCAAACAGGAAACCAAAGTCGGTTTTCCTTCCTTCCATTTATTTTAGTCGGTTAAAGGGGTAAATAAACCCACCTTCCTTCTTTCTCTCATCATTTATCTCAAAAGATCCCAAACCCCAATTGATGAAAACCCGAAAACCCAAACCCTAGTGAAACCCCAACCCCATTCGTGTCTCTCTCCTCTGTTCGTCTGTTCTGTTCGCCGGCTTCTTATGCTCAGCGGAGTCATGCCCCTCCTCGCCGAGCCGTGTGTGTGGTCCTGCTCGCAAGCCACCACACCGCTGCTCTCTCTCTCCTCCAAGTGAAGCTTCGGGTTCTCTCGCTCACTTGCACCGCGCCACGCCAGCGTTTTCTGAGGCTACCGGAGATCCCGCGACGCTTCTCCCTTCTCTGTTTTCCCTACTTGCAGTTTTCTCCCTCCTCTTGGTTGTCGGTGTTGCCGTTGATACTTGCGGTTGGTCGGTGCCGCTACCGCGAGCAAAGTGTCGCCGCTGCTGTATTGCTGTTGTCCTTTGCCGCGACGAACCGCCGGAGCTCAGCTCCCCTCTTGTGCTTTGTTTTCGTCCCTGCTCAACTTGACCAGAGGTACACACCTCTTGTCTATTTTTCTTTAAATTTCAGAATTCTTGATTAGTGATTCAAGCTCAAGTTGTTATTTGTCGTTGTTGCTATTGTTTGTGTTACCTCTAATGGTTGTAAGTGTTGTGTTGATTGTTGTTGTGGTTGCTCTAGAGTGTTGTTGTTGTTGTGGTGGAGTTGTGAAGTTGTTATTGTTGTTGTTGGTGCGTGAAGTTTTTGTGGTGGAGTTATGAAGTTGTTATTGTTGTTGTTGTTGCGTTGCTGTTATTGTTGTTGTTATATTCTGGTGTTGTTGTTCTGTTGTTGTTGTGGTATTGTTGTTGTTATTGTTAGTGGTGGTGTTGCTATTATATTATTGTTGGTGTTGGGATTGTTGTGGTGGAGATGTGCCACAGTTATTGGTTGTTGTTGTTCTGGTTGGTGGCTGCCGTGGAGTTGTTGTGGTGGGGTTATGTTGTTGTTTTTGTTGTTGTGTCGTTGTAGTGGTGGTGGTTGTTGCTGTTATGTTATATTGTTCTGGTGTTGTTATAGTAGTTTATTAGTTTCAGTTAAGAAAACTAAGTTGTTGATGATTTTAGAAAAGCTTATTGATTTAGATTAAGTGATGTGGTTATAGGTTGTTTAGTGAATAATTTATTCATCTCTATTATGGTTAAGATGTATTATCGGATAGCCGTTGTTGATGATGTGATGGGAATCTTAAACTTAGAACTGGGAGTCTATTATGATTATTGTAGTTGGAGTTAACATGTAAGAAGTTGAGTTATGAGTTATGGGATTGACTTCGTTAATTTCTATTTGCGGGATTTAGTTTGATTAGCATAGTGGTTGCGTTAGAAGAAGTTAATTAGAATAGTTAAGATTGGTTGTTGATTATTGTTATGAGGTGATTATTGGAGGATGATTTTGGAATGGAGTATCATTCGGAATTATGAAAGGGATTGTGTTGTTGGAATTGTTATTCGGTTGGTTAAGGATTTGAGTGCAAGATGGAAATCAGTTTATTGAGGTTTATTTATATGTCGAGTTAGCTTTATATTTCATTATATTTGTTAGTAGCCAAATTATGTTCTTGATTTAGGTAAGGTTGCGTGTTATGTTTAGTTGGTTTAGTTATATAATTTAGAATTATGATTATGATATTGGGATGCTAGCCGATGTACTAATATCATCAAAGTTATAGTTATTAATTAAGGATTAAGGAAATTAGAATGTTAAAGGTTGATAATTTATGAATTAGGAATTAGTTTTAGTTTGGTTATTGATTATTGATGTTATTGTGAGGTGGTTGTTAATGGCTATGTAGACGTATATAATTCAAGATGATATGGGAAATCAAGTTATGATGCTTGGAGGTTTCGTATAATTGTTATAGAGTTGAGGTAACCTTTAGGTTCAGCAAAGTATATCTAAATGCTCCTGTGTGCATCATGTTAAATTTTAGATATTATATATCGTTTATAGTTATGGTCATGATTATAGATGCATCTCTATGAGTTAGTTGTGAATTGCTATTGGATTGTTATAAAAGTATCCTTTTGTTCAATTATATTGTTCAAAAATACTATGTTTCTTAAAATATGATTTGGTATGATAGTGAGGAAATGATTTAGATATGAGTTAAGACAAGATAAGGTCGAATATGGTGTTATGTTATGAGTATTGAGGATTCAAGTATGAATCATTAAATATCTTATATTATAAATATAAAAGTGAGGCATGAACATGCATCCGAGTTAGGGTGGGTAGAGTCCCTAACTGTTGCCTTCCAGGAAGGGCGAATTCTTGGCGTTATAGGACATGTCCAGTTAAGTCTTGCAAGCAGAACAGTAAAAGGTGGGGTGACGACCCTCAACAGTTTGGAGACAGTTGGTACTGCGTGGTACCCCTCTCCATTCGTGTTCATGCCAAACGATTGATTTTGGGAAACTATAATAACTGAGTTGAATGTGATTATCTATTTTTATAACTATGTGTTAGTTTTCAAAATACACCTAAACTTGTATTTTCTATTACACAGTGTGTACTCAGCTTTGCTGATAGTGTTGTCATTTATGTGGCCTGTCACTTGGTGAGTGGCAGAGTCAAACATTGTTGCAGGTTTGGTGTTGTGAGCTCAGGATTTTGGAAGTGGAGCAAGGTAAAGATGTCGTCGTAACTTATGGATTGAGTTTGTATCTAGATAGTTGATTTGAGAATAGTTATTTATATTTTGTTGTATATAATATATGAGAATTATAGTGGAGTTATTGGTGTAATTGAAGTCTTATATAAAGGATTTTGTTTTGTGGGCCAATAAACCACAGGTCTAGTATCGTTTTATAGGTTATGTTTCCGCTGCGAGTAAATATTTAATTCGAGGCTTATTAAGCATTGATTGTGATTAGTGAATCTTAAGTGTGTTTAGCTAGCAGCTCGGGAATCGGGCTGTTACAAAAAGTGAGAAAATAAAGAATTAGAACATGAAAAGACGAAATCGGCCCAAAATGACATCCGCTTACCCAAAGTGGGTTTCAATACATGTGAAGCTAGTTTAGTTGATTGCAATACATATAGTGATCCGAACTAAACATGCCATTACATGCGGCTAAAAGTGAGAAAGTAAAGAACTGGAACATGAAAAGCCGAAATCGGCCCAAAATGATATCCACTTACCCAAAATGGGTTTCGGTACATGTGAAGATAGTTTAGTTGATTGCAATACATATATAGATACTAATAAGAACTAAACATGACATTACATGAAACTAAAAGTGAGAAATTAAAGCGAGTTACCTTCAAAAGCCAAAATACGGAATTTGAAGTTGAGAAGTCGAGCCTTTTGCCACCTTCCTATGAAGTTTCAACCATTATCCCTTCCCCATGATCCGCACGCATGTAATTTGTTGCTAACTCCATATCAGTGATCGAGAATGGTGAAAGGCGGGGTGTCTTCAAAATCATCATACTCCTCCTCATCCTCAACATCACCAACTCCAAGTATACCTCTTTTTCCCGGAACAACAATTGACCACTTCTTATCAGCAGGGTCAGTGACATAGAATACTTGCTTAACTTGTGATGCAAGCACGAATGGCTCTTCACTTTCTCGTAACCGACCTAGGTCTACAAGAGTAAATCCACAAGGGTCATCTGTTCTTATGTAGCGCCGATTATAATCAACCCACTTGCATCAGAATAAGCAAACCGTGAAACTAGAGTAGTCAAGCTCCCAAATATCTTGAACCCGCCCATAGTATATCAATGTAGCATCAATAGGAGACTTGTCTTTGGCACTTGCATACTGTGTAGATGATGCCTCTACTGAAACGCCAACTATTCTGCAAAGATCTCGATTTTTCATCTTGACGATCTGTCCAAAACGTATATCCATTAACATCATAACCCTCATAGGAGTGCACAGCTTCTCGAGGACCAAATGCTAGCCACTTAAGAGTTTCTGAAACAGCAGAATCTACTTTACGCATTAACCGGATATGAAACTAATCAATAAACGTCTTATTGTGCAACTGCATCAATGCTCTAGCCCCTTTTTCTCGATTCTGATCACGCAACTCCTCCATATGTTCATCCAAGTAGGGATGGACCTGTACCATATGCTACAATAGTGTGCTTGTATCCGCATCTCAACATGAGGTACAATCATATTGGAGCCAAGTGTACCTTTACCCTGGAGTCTGCACTCGTGTCGAGATGTAGGAAGTCTAATAGGATCAACATTACTTAAGAACTCGGCCACAAAATTATCGACCTCTTCACTCACAATCCCCTAAATAATACTTCCTTCTGGTTGCGCTGAATTTCTTACTTTATCTTTCAAAAAGCCCATATGTCTCTCAAATGGATAGCACCACCTCAAAAACACCGGACAACATAGGTTAATCTCTCGAACTAGATGTACGACCAAATGGACCATAATGTCGAAGAAAGCAGGTGGGAAATACATCTCAAACTTGCACAAAGTCTCTATCAGCCACTGGAGGCATCAAGCTTCGACGGTTGTAACTTTTGCTACATATAGTATTGAAAAAAGAACACAACTCTGTTATGGTATGTCTCACGTGTTTCGGCAATATCCCTCGAATTGCAATCGGTAAGAATACTTGCATCATTACATGACAATCGTGAGACTTCATACTCGATAGCTTCAACTCACCGTCTAAGGTAACAAATCTTTTCATGTTCGATGAGTACCCTGATGGAGCCTTAATGTTGTACAGAGACTCGCAAAAAAGCCGTTTCTCAGCTCTAGATAGAGTGTAGCAAGCCGGAGGCAAATAGTTCCTATCATCAGCCGACCCTTCTTGAATTTCCTCTTTTTTTCCCTTTCCTTTTCTTTGCCAGACATTTCCTTTTTTCTTTCTTTTCTTAGTGTCCCTCTTTTGAGCCCATAGCTCTGGTCGAAGCCCCTCACTTTCCAGGTACAGTCGCACTCCTTTGCTATCCTTTGTTTATGTGGAATATTCATAAGTGTCCCCAAATTGCGTCATATACATTTTTCTTATGTGCATGACTCGAGACAATGTCTAACCTCTAGATCCTTCCAATATGGAAGTTTCCACATAATAGACTCCTTTTTCCAAAGTCCCTTACCACCATCACCGCTCCTTTGCCGAATATCGTTTCAATACCCTTGACCTGATCAAAAACCTCAACACCAGTCAATGGCCTACGAGCAACCCCTTCCTCAACAGTTCCATCGAATGCCTTCTTCTTATTACGATAAGGATGGTCGCGTCGAAGGAACCTTCGGGTCCGCATATAAACTTCTTTGTGACAAGTGGAAATGTATTTAGATTATGTGTCGTCGATGCAAATCGGGCATGCTTTCTTCCCTTTGTTCTTGTACCCGGATAAGTTCCCATCTGCAGGAAAGTCATTAAGAGTGTATAAAAGCATGGCACGCAATGTGAAAACCTCATCAGCATGTGCATCATACACATAAACTCCTTCATCCCAATTTTTCTCAAATCATCAACAAGTGGTTGGAAGTAGACATCTATGTCGTTTCCAGGATGTTTCGCCTGAAATAAGAATCGACAACATGATGTACTTGCGTTTCATGCACAACCAAGGAGGCAAGTTGTATATAACTAAAAGAACCGGCCATGTACTATGTTGAGAACTAAGATTGCCAAATGGGTTCATCCCATCCGTACATAGGCCAAGCCTCAAATTTCTTCCTGCCCACAAAGGTCTTATGCAGAGATTGATACCTTTCCACTCAGGAGCATCAGCGGATGTTTGAGAAAACCGTCCTTTTTCCTTCTTTTGCATGCCACCTCAAGTTCTTAGCATCTTTCTTGATTGAAAACATGCGCTTGAATCTTGGTATAATCGGAAGATACCACATACCTTTGCTGGAGGCCTTTCTTATCACCAACCCTGCGCGCCTATAAGCGACTTCCCACTCGAGGACACTCATCCATATCGCATATTCATTTCGATTAGCACACAATCGTTTGGACAAGCATGTATCCTCTGGTACTCCAAACCGAAGGGACACATCAGTTTCTTGCATAGTAGTTCGACTTGGGTAGTTCATGGTCGTCCGAACATATCACCAAAGCTTGCAACAAGGAAGTGAAAGCTGAGTCACTTATGCCGACTTTCGTCTTGATGTTAAAGAGTGTTATCACGGCCGTCAGCTTGGTGTACCTCGTACAACCGGGATACAACGGTTTCTGAGACGCCTCGTCCATGCACTCGAAGATACGAGGGCGTTTCCCAGCATGATCATCCACCCCTCCATCATCTCCTCGATATGGTCCCCATCATCATCATCATCATCCTCAATATTCTCATATTCGTCCTCGAGGTTCTTGTCATTCTCAATGACATCAAATTCACCTCTTTCATGCACATCGTTAACAACGACATTCCCACCATCATATATACCCTCCTCACCGCCCCAAACCCATACATAGTAGTCTTGCCTAAACCCACGACGAAAGATATGTTCCCTCAGGGACCCAATGTTACTAACCATCCCCACATTGCCACAATCAACACAAGGACAATAAAACCCCTCAGTTCTCGTTGCAGCCTGATGACTTAATGCAGCATCACAAAATTCAAATACCCATCCACGAATTCACTCGTGTCACGACTACCATACATCCATGCACGATTCATTTCAATCACACCTCTAATTACACACAAGCAACAAGTACCTCATGTTAATAACAAACTTAACTACATGATGATAGTTTATATATAAACGATATACATTCAATGAAATTAGGCACGCTTTCCAAGGGTCCTTATCACTTCAACCTAACCCATCCTTAGATGTCTAATCTCACTAGTGAATGTATGTCTTCTTTTCGATTCTACGAAAAATTCGGCAGCATTTCCCTACAGTTCTTCAAGTACACGATGTAGAATATAGTTACTTATATCTACATATGTACTTAGAGAACAAAAGTAGGGAAACGACGAGCTAAGATTTTCCTCTATAGAATCGAAATAAAGACATACATTCACCACCTAAGTGAGATTAAACATGTAAGAATAGTCCCAAACCGGGGACTATTCAAGACTTACTCCTAATGAGTAAGTCTCGAACAAGTATCTAGGCATATGCTATGATGATACATATATACATAGGTTTTGAACAACAAAGCATTTTACATCTAATCTTAATTCAACGATACATATATACATATTTGCACATATAAACCAATTTCCACATATAAACCAATTTACTAATATATGAAATTAAAGAAAGTTAATATGAGAGATAACATACCAATATCAAGGTCGTTGTAAATAGGGAAATGGAACTCAACACTCCGTCACTAGCACTCCGTCACTAGCTAGCTTCAATAATCAACAACAAAGTTTAAAGTTCAGATTAGTAAACTAAACTAAACTAAACTTAAATTAACTCAAATGAATAAAATGTAAACCCTTAAACTAATTTACAACATAATTCCACTAACAATTATTCATCAAATTACAATGAATTAAAATAAAAGGTAAGAAATTTTAGTTACCTATAGTTAGGAAAAGGTGGCAATGTAGTTGTTTAGGGAGGGGAGGAGGAGGAACTAAGCTAGGGAGAAGCAATGGTGGCGCGGCAGTGGTGGCGCGAAAGTGGTGGTGGTGGTGCGCAAGACTGAGGTGTGAAGCAGAGGCAATCTCTAGCGTTGGTTGTGGTGCACAAGTAGCCGGCGTGGGCAGTGGTGGGGCAGTCGCAGTGATAGTGGGAGTCGGAGTCGCAGTTGGGTGAAGGGTTTTGTGGGTCGAAGAATTTTGTGAAGAAATGTTTTGGACACGGGATTTTTGGTGGGAGGGAAGGTAATCATTAAACAGAAAAGCGGATGCGGTCCTATAAACCGCATCAGGTTCGAAAAAAACCGCATCCCCTAATAAATCTGATGCGGTTTTTTTTTGGACCGCATCCGCTTTTCTTTGCTAGCTTCCCTCGCATTTTTTTGTTCATTTTCGGATGTGGTTTTTGTAAAACCGCGTCCCGTACAAAGTGACATATAAGGTTTTTTCCACTAGTGAAGGTATTAAGTTGTCAGAAAAAATTTAGGAGGTTGTTTATCACAAAATGCGATATAAAAGGTTTGTTTAGAAAATTTTCCCTATATATTATTCAATTTATTCTATAAAAGAGAATCCATTTTTATTTTATGTGATCTTTAGTTCATACATTTGATCTATAATATTTTTATTCACGTTTAATAAAAATATCATAAAAAGTTGAAACATTTAAATTTACATATTGAAACAAATTTAACAAGGTTCCACAATTCTTTATCTAATTTTTTAGTTATACTCAAAAGATTTGACTTGTTTATCAACTTCAACTTAATCATGGAAAAGTTGACTGGAAAAATATGAACTATGGTCATTCCGCCTTTGTTAGTCCAAACATTTGATTAATCCTTAGTGGTCCTAGATTTAGGGCATGTTTTACAAAAATGGTTCTAACAGGTAAATGATTTTCTACAATAGGTAAAACTTACCAAACCACCACACTTTCCCCTACCCCCAAAACTTCCACAAGCAAGCAAGCCACCCCCTCCGCTCCCCAACTTACCACCCTATCCCCCACCCTCGAAACCTCCTCCCTTGTCACCCTTCCCCACCCTCAAAATCCCTTCCCCTACTACCCCTCCCCCACGCACCCTAAAAATTGAGCAGCGAAAAATCCACTAGAGCACCGCAACACCAAGGAGAAATATGGAGAAACTAAGTAGGAACTCAGCAACCAGTCAAGCGGTGGCAGACTAGTGGCGTGCCACCGATAAATGTATTAGGACCCTCCAATAGAGGAGAAAAAGAAAGGATTAGGAGGGGAGGGGCTTTCATCGGCGACATGATACAGGGGTTTTGGGGTGGCAGCCTGGCAGAGGAGAGGGAGGGTGGTAGGGGAGGAAGGAGGGAGGAGGGAAGAGAGAAAAAGAGGAGGGTAAAGCCAATAAAGGATACTAAAAAAAAATAACCAGTTAAACCGCTCACCAATTAAATGGGACTATTTATTAAAAATATACCTCAAGTTGAGACTGATAATGACGGAACTCCCATAATTGGGACTGTTCCTATCAATTTTTCTTTCAATCATGGATATTTATTTTCGAATATGTACTCCCTTCTCTAGAACTTCCTGCTTACTATAGAAACAAAAAGCTAGGAAAAGAAGAGAAGGGTAGTGTGAAGTGGCAAAGCATGGATTATGCAGTAGGGTGCATAGTGCTCATTGTGCACCCGAAAAAACATATTAGAAAAAAATATGAACTTTTTTTGATAACTTTTCAAGAAAAAAGAACACATAATTTAAAATTAAACATTTAAATCTCCAATTATAAAAGAATATAGGTTGCAATGATAAAAAATATATTGTAAATGAATATCTAGTTTAAATTAAAAGAACATACAAATTCAAATTTGAAAAAAGGAATATCGCCATGAACCATTTTTTTTTTTTTGGAAACGGTAAAATAGGTTGCAAAATTTTAGGAAACAAATAACTCATACAAATATGGACTCTTAAAATATTAACATTACGTCATTTAGTAGAAGTTTTCTTAGAAATAATAACTCTATTGTTTGGCATAAGGAGCATGACTCCAATTTTTGTCATTCTTGTCAAATTCGAAAATACATTAAACTTCCTTTTTATGATTCCACTAGTATTACAAATTGTGCTTTTGATGTTATACGTGCCGATCTATGGACATCTCCGATTCGTAGTAGTTTAGGTCATAAATATTTCTCATTGATGATTTCACTCATTATGTGTGGACGGTTCCCCTTTCTCATAAATCTCGTGCTTACCATGCTTATATCAAAACCCAATTTGAACGCTATATCAAAGCTTTTTCAAAGTGATTATGGTCGTGAAATTTGATAATACTCCCTCCAAACAGTTTGCATCACTACGGAATGGTATTTAGATTCTCAGGCCCCACACCATCTCAAAATGGTAAAGCCAAAAGAATGATTCATACACTAAACCACATCAGTGGAACCATGCTTCATCATACTTTAGGTTGTAACCTATATAATGTGATTAAGGATATCATTCCAATCAAGGGAGTTTACCAAATCTAACACTCACTTTGGTGGCTGTGGAAAAGAAGTAAGATAAAGTCTGCGATAACTGAGAGAAAATGATTGATGGGTTGTTTAGAAAAATGGGATAAGTAAGATGTGTGAAACAAAATTGTAGATAGTATTGTCAAGCAACTAAAAATGGAAAGTGAGAAGAATAATCTGGGATAGAAGATTCACTAACTACTAATCGATACATGTAGACACATAATCGTGTCTCCCTATTTAAGGATCCAATGATGAAACATATCGCGGTCTTAATTGGTCCAACCCAAAGGAAGAGCAGTCCGAAAAGCCAGCCTAAAACTATTTTTAAAATGTTAAAGTTTAATTTAATTTTATTTTAAACCAATTAATTATTCAAGATAATTATTTGTTTTTTGTGCCCATGAAGAATATCTCAAGCCCAATTCTTTGAAAAAGCCCAATTAACTGTTTAATAATAATTAATTATTTTATATTAATAAATAAATTATTTCAAAGATATTTTTATAATTAAAATCGAATATCCTGTAATATCATATTTCCGAATTTAAAAGAGAAACGAAAATAGTTAAAACGCGTTTTCTAAATAGGTTGTCAAACTGTGTCATGAACAAGGAGGTGCGCCTGGCACACCACGTGTGCCAAGCGCACAGGTCCAACTGTGTCAGGTGCACCAAAATGTGTTACATGTAGCATTGTGCGTCGCATAGAGTCGTGTGCGTGCAACACTCCTCTATGTCACGTGCAGTCTACTTTTCTATCTTTTTTAGTATTTTCCTATAAATACATGAAGGTTTTTCGAATAAAAAGCACTTTACATTACGACTTTCACGTCTTCAACACTTTACGAAAACCTCTCTACAATACCTAATAGCTGATCAATGTAACTTGTTCCAATTTTTCATGAACATTGTAGCAGCATAGGAATTCTCCTTTAGAATTTGCTTCTTGTGCTTCTTTTTAGTTGTTACATTTAGAGAAATATGAAAAGGAAGTGTAGAGAGGATTGTCAAACAACTGAAGAGAAGAATAATTTAGGATAGAAAATTCAATGATTTACTAGTCGATACCTAATAGCTCATCGTTGATAGGAAATTCTCGTTCCAATTTTTGACGAATATTGTAGTAGGATAGAAATTCTACTTTAGAATTTTCTTCATGTGTTTATTTTTAGTTTTATATTTAATTTTGCCTCACAAATTAAAGAGAGGACAGAGAAATCAAAAGCAATTAGAAAATGTGTGGTTTCAAAACACAAACTCCATCAGTAGAATATAATCAATAGTCAATGTCTTCCATTCTGTTGGAAAATAAAATAAGTGGTGACAAGTAAGTGCGAGTAAACTTGCTTTATTAACTTGATAGTCAAAGTAACAAACATACAGAGCTTTTATAAGCTACATCAAAACAAACATTACTAGAAAGAAGGAAAACATAATGGGAATCAAGGGTGGAATCATGGACCCACTTCCATAACTAATTTACTTGACTACATCCTCCACGTCTAACAAGCTACTAAGTAATAAGCTATTAACTAGGAATTGACTAATATAGAAGCACTTAGTCAAATACTCCCCCTTGCTTCAAATATGCAGACTCCAAGAAGCTGTCGAAAATAATAATGCTTAGCTTGAGGAAGAGCCTTCGTTAGATTATCAGCAGCCTACTCATTGGTTGGACAAAAATGCAGCTCTAACTCCCCCTTTGCTGTGAGACTTTGAATGAAGTGATAGCCGATGTTAATATGCTTGGTTCGGCTATGAAAAGCTGGATTTTTGGTCATTGCATTAGTACCTTTGTTATCACAAAAAACTTCAGTTGCATCATCTTGGTTATGATGGATATCAACCAATAGTCGCCTTAACCACATAGGTAGGCATGCTGCAGATGTCACAACGACATACTTAGCTTCCAAAGAATAAAAAGCAACAACATCCTGCTTCTTGGAACTCCAAGATATCGCTCCTGAACCTAGACTGAAAACATGACCAAAGGTGCTTTTTCTGTCATCCACACAGCCTGCCCAATCACTGTTACTATACCCAAGTAATCTAAAATTGGCATCCTTGGAATGCCGGATACCAAACTCTACAGTTCCAGCAATATAATGGAGCACTCGCTTTGTTGCACCTAGATGTTGCTTTGTAGGCTCGTGCATGTACCTTGACAAAACACTCACAGAGTACATGGTATTTGGACGTGTGTGTGTGTCAAATAATTAAGTCCGCCAATTAGACTCCTGTAGTAAGTTGCATCTGCAGGTTGTGTACCATCTTCAAGCTAAAACTTGTCGCTAGCATTCATGGGGGTAGTTGCAGCCTTGCAATTTTGCATCTGAAACCGCAAGAGAAGATCTTTTGCATACTTTCTTTGAGAACAAAATATTCCATCATATTCTTGTTTCACTTCAAGACCAAGAAAGTATTGTAATTTCCCTAAATCTGACATATCAAATTCACTTTGCATGCAAGACTTAAAATTGGAAACAAGAGTTTCAAAAGACCCAAAATAAATCATGTTGTTAACATAAATGCAGACAAATAAGAAATCACCATTATCATTCTTTTTCACATACATAGTTGGTTCATTTTCACTCCTTACAAACCCATTCCCTAGAAAATAAGAGTCAAATCTTTTTGTACCACGCCCTCTGTGCTTGTTTAAGCCTATAAAGGGCGTTCTTAAGCTTATACACCTTTTCTTCCTTGTCACTAACAACAAATCCATCAGGTTGTGACACATAAAATTCCTCTTCTAGTTCTCATTTAGAAAGGCAAATTTCACATCAAATTGATAAACAGGAAGATTCATTTTGGCAGCTAGAAATAAAAGAGTTCTCACCGTTTCAAAACGAGCCACCGGTGAGAACGTTTCATCAAAGTCATTGATGTTGAGCATATCCTTTCGCCATGAGCCCAGATTTGAATTTATGAATGATTCTGTTAGCATGATGCTTGATTTTGAAATCCACTTTAAACCAATGGGTTTTTGTCCTTCCGGTAAAGCAACCAATTCCCATGTCTGGTTGTGCTCGATTGCTCATATCTCCTCTGTCATTGTAGCCTCCCATTCTTCATTGTCAAGTGCTTCTTCAAAAGAAGTTGGTTCTGTGACATATAATGCAAAAGAACATGACTCATAAATGTCTTTCAATGATTTGAATTTTCTGGGAGGAGTTTCACTAGCTGAATCTGGTACCGTTGTGTTCAAAGAGAATGATCTTCCCCTACTAGAGGGAGTTGTGCCACTACTTGCAACTGGTGATGCGTTAGGGCTCTTTGCAGTGGAACTTGGAGAGTCATGTTCAAGTGTGCTCCCACCAACAAGTTCATCATGGTTTGCAGCAGAAAAGTTGAACTTACAACATTAGAGTTAAAGTTTCATCTTGCATCTTCATTAAACACAACATCCCTGCTAATCAAAACTTTGCCACTCACAGAATTATATAACTTATATGCTTTGGATTTAGTATTATATCCCACAAAGATACATTTTACTGATTTGTTATCAAGATTTTTGCGAAATTGAGAATTCACCAAAGCATAAGCTATACATCCAAAAACACATAAGTGGCTTACCTTGGGCTTGTTACCTCTCCATGCTTCATATGGAGTTCTGTTGTAGACCGCCTTAGTAGGAGAGATATTAAGGATATAGAACGTTGTAGCGACGACCTCCCCAAGAAATGCTTCATAACACTTCTTGCTTCATCATGCTTCTCGCCATCTCTACAATTGTGCGGTTTTTCCGTTCTGCAATCCCATTATGTTGTGGTGTGCGAGGTGCTGTGAGTTCTCGATGAATTTCATTGTTCTCACACTATGTATTGAACTCATCTGACACAGACTCTCCACCTCGGTCGGTACGAAGTTTCTTGATTTGACACCCACATTGTTTCTCTACCAGGGACTTGAACTTTTTGTAGTCAAATGTCTCAGATATGTATTTCAAAAAATATAGCAAGCACATCCGACTATAATCATCGACAAACAACAGAAAATATCGACCACCACCACTAGTAGAATAAATGCTTATTGATGCGGTTCTTAAGTGGCCTATTGCGGCGGTTTTGGGCGCGCAACAATTAAGGGGGCAACAATAGGTAATTATTATATTGCTGCGGTTTTGAACCGCAACAATATTTGAAGATATTGCTGCGGTTTCTATGTAAAACTGCAGCAATATATTCATGTTATGGCAGGATGAAAGAGAATATTACTGCGATTTTTGGGGGAAAACTGCAGCAATATTTGTTATTTAATAATTATAAAAGGCATATTGATGAGGTTTTCCCCAAAAACCGCAGCAATATACCTTAATTAATAATAACATAAAGGATATTGTTGCGGTTTTCCCCCAGAAACCGCAGCAATATGCTTTTTTTTTTAAAAAAAAATTATATGCGTGTATACATAATTGGGAAGCTATGCAAACTTGAGGAAGCTATGCAGCAAGCAGAATGCAGCAATATGCAATAAAATTTCTACATAAATTTCGGCAGAGCTCCGTTTGTAAATTAGATAAACCCATAATTAGAAATTAACCTGTACAACAACCAACATCTACAACATCCATCCAAATTCAAAATTCCATCCAACAACCACCATCTCTAACATACATCATCCAAACTTCCATCCAACAACCAACATCTCCAACATCCACCATCCAAATTTCAATTCAACTACTATTAAACACATGAAACTAAGTATATATGATATGTTTGAGGTGTTTATAACATAAAGTAGCATGAAACTATTCATATTCATTCATTTTCAAGGAAAATGGCCCAAAATGGGCTAAAATGGCTTCTTTTGGTTCCAACATGGCTATATTGTGTATTACCAATCAAACTACTATTAAACACATGAAACTAAGTGTATATATGATATGTTTGAGGTGTTTATAACTTAAACTAGCATGAAACTATTCATATTCATTGATTTTCAAGGAAAATGGCCCAAAATGGGCTAAAATGACTTCTTTTGGTTCCAACATGGCTATATTTTGTATTACTAAACAAAACTACTATTAAATACATGAAACTAAGTACATATATGGTGTTTGAGGTGTTTATAACTTTAACTAGTATGAAATCCAAAACAACTATTAAATACATGTCTTACCATAGTGTTTGTCCACATCAAATCCAACAAGGTAGGAGAAATGTGTCTCCATGACCAATTGATGTTAAGCTTCCGTATAGAAAGACCGATCCAAATACCATAATTGGCTCGCCATTCACCTAATAAAGCAAACAATTAGAAATCCAAACATAAAATTGTAATAAGCATGATAAATTATAACTATTTACCTGTTGGTCTTCCCAAATCATCCAACTCCAAGACCATATCTCCTATGTTGTGGAGATTCATCATGGGACCTCTTTTACTCTTTCTAGATGCCTTTGGATTCCCACTTGACTTCTTCCCGCTCCCTTGTGAACCATAATATGCAGTGGTCTGATGTCGATCCAAGAATCAAAATAAGGAAATTAAATTAGAGAACGAAATTTACAATAATCAAATAAACACGAACCTAAGGGGGGTGGCTGCTGATCAGATGTCACCTCAACGCCAAGTAAAGCATTCCTATCAGCATTTAGTTCAAATCTTTCCATCCACTCATCAAAGGCATCTGCAGCACGATCACTGTCCTCTCCTTAGTCAACCTCCTTTTCTGGGTGAAAAGGTGCATCGGACTCCGATGAATGATCACTCGAACCGTCATTAGCCATATCTGTATCATATACATAGAAACAACAAAAAGTGTTAACGAAATTTAAGACAATATATATCAACACATTATTGTAACGAAATCTATTATAAGTACATTAATTTATAATTCAACTTACTCATATAGAACATTTTTTACCTTTAATTTTGGTCAATAAGTTACTCGATGACCGTTATAACTTCTTGGTGATCCATTCGCATGTAACTATTTTCAGTATCAGACACATCCATCATATCATCATTTGGGATTGAGAAAGGGGTGATATCATCAAACTTATCATATTCTTCTTCGTCATCAACATCACCAACTCCTAAAATTCGCCTTTTACCATTAATAACAATGCACCACTGAGTGTCTACAGGATCAGATACATAGAACACTTGTTTACTTGTGATGCGAGGATGAAAGGTTCTTCAGTGTCACGCAGACGACTCATATCGACTAGAGTAAAACCGCACTCGTCTAGTTTGCAAACCACTTTTATTATCAACCCACTTGCATTGAAAAATATGCATAGTGAAGTCACAATAATCGAGCTCCCATATTTCTTGAATGATCCCATAATATGATAGTTTATCATCAATCGGAGTTTTATCCTTTGCACTTGCATACTCCCTAGATGATGCAACCATTGAAACCCCACAATTCTGGGCCACCTTTGATTTCTTATCCTGACGTTTAGTGTAAAAGGTATATCCATTGATATCATACCCTTCATACGATTTAAAATTGTCACGTGTACCGTATGCCAACCACTTAATTGTATCGGGTACATGATGGTTGTTTGCAGACAATTCACCAATTACTTTATTGTGGAACCAGTCAATGAAAGACCTATTATGCTCATTCATCAATGCCCTTTCCCTTTTGACGATTTTTGTGGCGCAATTCACGCATATGTTTTCTAAGTATGGATTAACTTAACATGGTGCAACACGAAAATATGAGCTTGATTCAACTCACTCAATGAAGGTGAAACATGTCGCATTCCGACCCCACCCTTGCCTTCCAATCTACCCTCTTGTCTGGACTTTGGAAGACCTATTGTCACAGCCTTAGCAAAATAAGAAGAACAATATCCTCCAACCTATTCGACAATTGTTCCTTAAATAATACTCGCCTCTGGTCTTGCTGGATTCTTCACTTTCTTTTTCAAAGAACCCATATGTCTCTCAAAAGGGTATGCCCATCTTAGAAACACAGGACTACACATTTAATCTCCTTACCAAATGAAGGACTAAGTGAACCATAATGTCAAAAAAAAGGTGGAAAATACATCTCAAATTGACAAAGTGGATCACCACCTCATTTTGCAAAGCATCCAACTTATCAGGATCAAGTACCTTGTTGCATATGGTATTGAAAAATGAACACAACCTCGTGATAGCAAGCCTGATATGTTTTGGAAGAATCCCGCATATTGCAATCGGCAAAAACACTTGCATCATCACATGAGAGTCAGGGGACTTCAACCCAATTAATTTCAGATCAGTCATAGAAACAAGTCTTCTCATGTTAGATGAGTATCCAGTGGGAACCTTAATACCGTATAAACACTCACAGAACAATCGTTTCTCTTTCCTAAACAATGTATACAAGCTGGAGGCAAATACTGTTGTTTCCCTTTCCTTTCTTAGCTTTTCCTTAACCTTGGCCATAAATTAGGCAATCTTCAATTTCTCCATATCTCTACGAACCTTAGACCATCCTTAGTCTTTCCGGCATATTCAACAGAGTACGATAATTGCATCACAAACATTTTTTTCAATATGCATTACGTCGAGACAATGTCTAACTGGTAAGTATTTCCAATAAGGAAGTCTTCAGAATATAGACTCCTTTTTCTAAATTTCCGAAGGTTTAACCCCTTTAACAAATATTGTTCTCCATCTCCTTAACACGATTATAAACTTCTTTTTCGGTTAACGGCGTAGGAGCTGGAGCATTTTCAACAAACCCGTTAAATGGTGCTTTTTTCTTTCAATATGGATGAGAACTATGTAGGAATTGTCTATTAATGATATAGATAATTTCCCACAATGTGGCAAATGTGTAGCCTCCATACCATTCTCACAAATGGGACATGTCTTTTTTCTGTTGACCTTATACCCTAATCATTTATAGTACAGAATAGCATAGCATGACACCTAACATCTTCATTAGAATCTTCATCAAACACCATAACACCTTCGTCCCACATCTTTTTGAGATCTTCGATGAGAGGTGCAAGATAGATGTCTATATCATTTCCCTGCTGCTTAGGCCCAGAAATTAAGAGAGACAACATAATATACAGCCGCTTCATGCACAACCATGGAGGAAGATTGTATATCACTAAAAGAACACGCCAAGTACTATGTTGACTATTTAATGTACCATAAGGGTTCATTCGTCCGTACACAATGCAAGTCTCAAGTTCCTAGCTTCC
Source organism: Beta vulgaris subsp. vulgaris (assembly GCF_026745355.1). Lineage (NCBI taxonomy): Eukaryota > Viridiplantae > Streptophyta > Magnoliopsida > Caryophyllales > Amaranthaceae > Beta > Beta vulgaris. Next base: position 47,911,230 of record NC_079206.1, on the reverse strand, counting down.
TGACCAATATTCCTATATCTGGAATCGATAGCTTCCATTGAGGAGAATCTGTGGATGCCTAAGCATCCCATCTTTCTTTCTCGATCAGCATGCCATCTTATTTTGTGCATCTTCTTTGATAGAAAAGAGCCTCTTGAACCTTGGCACAACTGGAAGATACCACAATACTTTCGTAGAAAAATCCGTATTGCCCGGTCCGGGTTCAACCCCATCCGGCAATTTGTAGCGAGACATACCACACCTCGGGCATTCATAAAGGTCCGCATACGCATTTCGATACAACAAGCAATCATTCGGACATGCATCGATCCGCTCATATTCCAAACCCTAAGGACCCATTATATTTTTGGCATAGTAGTTGATTTTGGTAATAAATTACCCTCAGGAAACATATCTTGTAAAGCTTCTAAGAGTTATGTGAAGCCTACATCAGTCAAATTATGTTTTAGTGTTATGTTGAAAAGAGTTAAAACCCCACTCAATTGAGTGTATTTTGTATACCCTGGAAAAAGGGGTTTCCAGCAGCTTCAGACAAACTGTCAAACACTCGTGACCGCTCATTACAATGGTCACGAGCCCCTTCCAACATCTCACCTAATCGATCATCATCAAACTCTTCATCCTCAATGTCACTATTATTTCAGTTGTCATATTCATCAACTACTACATCATCACCTTCAATCCTAACATGATCTTCAATCACAACTTCATTCTCAACCCCGACATTCGACATATCAATCTCTAATGAGTTACTAGTGCCAACATCAACATTAACCCTATCCTGAGTATATTTTCCCTTCTCACCATGTCATAACCAAATATAATACTCAATCCTAAATCTACGACGAATAATATGATCCCTTATGGTCTTAATACAAGAAATCATATTCACATTGTAGCAATCAACACAAGGACAATAAATCTTAGCCTCGCAAGTAAGTTGTTGATGTTCTACAGCACGTTTACAAAACTCATTCACACCTTCCACGAACTCCAACATATTTCGCTTTCCATACATCCAACTTCGATCCCTTTCTAAAAAACCCCACACATACATACATAAAAAATTATTATCAATTAAAAAATTCACATAAATATAACAAAAACAAACTAATATTCAATGCATGCTTCCATTGGGTCCTTATCACTCCAACCTAACCGGACCTTAAACGTCCAATCGCACTAGTGAATGCATGTATCATCTTTGATTCTAAGTAAAATTCGGTAGCATTTCTCTTCAATTCTCCAAGTACACGATAAAGATAGTTGTTTATCTTATATGTACCCGGAGAACAAATTAGGAAAATGAATAAGTGTATTTCACTTAGAATCAAAGAATCAACACACATTCACCACCTAAGTGAGATGTGACGTTTAAGAACCGTCCCAAAACGGGGACTATTCAAGACTTACTCGTACTGAAGAGTAAGTCTTGAATGGGTATCTAGGCAATATTATGTACATAAAAACAATCGCATTCAAGCGATTCCAAGTATTCACCAAACAATAATCGCATTCAAGCGATTTCAAATTACCATCAAACAACAAGTACCAAACCATTCCTTAGATTTCCCTTCTCCTCCCATTGGCGAGTCTATAAATATAAAGGCATTGCATATCACTTTAAATAAATAATTGCAAAAACATCACAAGAACTTAAACATAAACAATCTCGTATGACATTTTAGGACATACAAAACTTAAGCAAAATCATCACGAAATCAGTTTTTAATACTCAAATCTTATAACTAATCATATATATACTTTATACTAAGCCTTTTAGACTACAATTTAAGCCAAATTTTTCATTAAAACACTAATTAAGAAAAATTAAAAAAAAAAACTAACCTAAAATGACAAACCCTCGCCGGAAATTCGAGGAGAAGCGCCAAAGGTGAAGGAGGGGCGCCGGTGAAGAAGTGGCGCCAGTGAAGGAATGGCGTCAGTGAAGGAAATACGGAGGACAAGCGAGGAGAAACAAACCCAAAACGAAGGAGGAGAAGCGGAGGAGATCGAAACAAAAAACCCTCGTCGGAAAACATCGGCAACAGTCGACGGAAACTCGCCCGCACCTAGTCGCCGGAAACAAACCTCGCCGGAGTGTGATAGAGTGTGAGAGGAGATAAAGAGAGAGATAGACTTAGAGAATATCGAAAAAATGAAAACTCGCGTGCGTTTGTTGGGAAATGAGAGCAGCAAATATTGCTGCGATTTCTTGGGAAAACCGCAGTAATATTTTTAAAAAATATTTTTTTAATATATTGTTGCGGTTTCCCCAAGAAATTGCAGCAATATTTGGCTATTTGCTGCTCTTGGTTGAGAAGTTTTTCAAAATATATTTGTTGCAACAATATTGCTGCGGTTTTGGGCGGAAACCGCAGCAATATTGTTATTTTATATTTTTACTTTTCTTTTTACGTGATATATTGTTGCATATAGGTAAAACCACAGCAATATCACCGCAGTAATAAGCATTTATTCTACTAGTGCACCCAAGGACTCAACTGACATAGGACAACAAAGGTCAGCATGAACTTATTCTAGGCCCTTTGAAGCTCTCCTAGCCTTTCCTATAGGAAAAGAATGTCTACTTTGTTTTCCATTAACACACCCCTCACAGAAACTGATATTACTGATTTTAGGCAACCCGACAACCATTTCTTTATGGCCTTACAATTGTAATCCTTTAACATTCAAATGCCCATATCTTAAATGCCACAAATTGTCTCCAGAACATTCTGTTGCTACTAGTACATGATTTTGACATACATCAAGGTAAAACATTCTGTCTGAGGTCATATTAACGTCAAAACATTTTTTGCCAGACTTCTTTCATGAATGCTACAAGACTTATCATCAAATATAATTGAATAACCACTAATCATCAATTGTCCAACACTCAACAAATTATGAGCCAGGCCAGGAACGTATTGCACATCTTTGAGTAATTTGACATTACCTAAAGAGGTTCTCGGGACAACAATACCTCTTCCTTTAACCTGAATTGGTTTGTCATTTTCGAGCCGAACTTCAGATTTTTTCGACTCGTCAAGTTCCTTAAACATAGATTTTGTGCCGCACATATGATTGGAGCAGCCACTATCTATGAACCACACATCATTGAGCAGAATGTCAAGTGCCGAATGAGCCATAAACAAATTGCTCTCCTCATCTGCTTGCTCAGTGAAGTTGGCTTGGTTTTCTTCTCGTTGTTTCTTGCAACATTCAACTTCTTTGTTCCCATTCTTTTTACAATAATGGCACAGAATGTGGCTTTTTCTATGACATTGATCACCAAAGTGTCTACGACCTCGTCCCCAAAAGCCACCTCGTCCCCGAAAGCCACCTCGTCCTTTGCCACGACCTCCAGAATTCGAAAATTTTCCCTTAGAGGAAGGCTCCCCCTTCACCTGAAAGGCTTTTTCTTCAACCTTTTCACTAGACCTACCCAACCTATCTTCGTATAACAATACCTTTGGTTTCCTCAATTGCAGTGATTAGAGGATTAAAATGGGAGAGTAAGGTTCTCAAAACCTTCTTAACAACAGTGGCTTCAGTTATTGTTTCACCATATGACCTCATTGTATTAACAATACCAGACACTTTTGAAAGATACTCTTGAACTGACTCTTTCTCTTTCATCTCCAACAATTCAAAACTATGGCAAAGAGTTTGTAACTTAACGGTGATTACCTTCTTATCACCAAGATACTCTTGTTTGAGAATATCTCACGCTTGTTTGGACGTTGTTACTACTGCATTCGTGAGAAGATGATGTCGTCAAGCGCTTGTTGGATGAAGAACAAGGCTTTGGCATCCTTCTTGTGTTTGTCTCGTAATGACTGATCAGGGTCTTTGGTATCCTTTTTATCTTCAAACCCAAATTCAACCAAATCCCATAGCTCTTGAGACCTAAACATGGTGTTCATTTAGGTTCCAAAATTGGTAATTTTCTCCCTTAAAAATTGGAATTAAGGGATTAGATCAGAGGTGGGGTTGGTTTCATTTGCTAACATGATTGGGCGAAAGATAGAAAGAAATTCACTCAGTTTGCTGAAGATTTTTTTTCTTTTTGTTTCACTTTCGTACTGTGTTTTGCTCTCACACACTAGAAACAAATAAAGGCAAGGTTGGTTTGCGGTGGGGATTGTTTTGCTTGGTTTCTCTCACCTACTTTACCAATTTGAGAAATATGAAAGAGACCTGCAGTGGTTGACTTCCTAAACTGGATCTAGATACCAAAACTGTTGGAAAATAAAATAAGTGGTGACAAGTAAGTGAGAGTAAACTTGCTTTATTAAGGGCATGTTCGGCAACAGCTTTTGCACAAGCTTTTAGTGTTTTGACTAAGTCAAAACACTAATTAAGTGTTTGGCATAATAGAGGTTGGAGTAGCTGTTGGAGTTTCAGATAGCTTTTGGATAGCTTTTCCCAAACATTATATTTTATAGCGTTCAGTTTCTGTAGGTAGCTTTCTACTTTTTTTATTTTTTTTTTTTTCAAAGGAAAAAATTCCACTTTTTAAGGATAAAAATTTGGAATTAATAGAATATCATATATTCAGGATAAAAATTTGGGATTAACAGAAAAAAATCCCACTTTTTAAGGATAAAAAATCCCACTTTATCAGTTTTATTAAAGATAATTTTTTTAACAACTAACTCTCTTGTTTTCGTTCTCCTTATATTTCTCAATGTTGATTAGTATACTAATATGGCTGCTAGATACGTAGATGGCTTGGTGCATTATATTCTCATTAATATTTTTATATTGTTCATGGTCATATTAGATATGTAGATGACTTCATCTAATAACAAATAAGGGACGAACGAGGTATTTAAGTGGACTGATGAGGACACTGTCATCCTAGTATGAATCATATAATAATTAATCATATAATTATAATTAATATTATAATTAAAAAATATGTTATTTTTATCATATATAAGCATAACAACTACTTTTACCAAACACTTATATTGTAAACAGCTACTTTCACAGCTAAGAGCTAACAGCTACTAGCCGACAGCTAACAGCTACTCGAACAGCTAACAGGTAGTCCAACAGCCAACGGCTACTCCAACAGCCAACAGCTACCCTACAACTACTTTTGCCGAACAGGCCTAACTTGATAATCAAAGTAACCGACATACAAAGCTTTTATCGTTATTCTATATGTCAAGAGGGGTAGGACATACACCAAAAAATAAAAAAAAAGTAACTACTTATCTTAATTAAATAATAAAAAAAAAGTAAAAATAGAAAAAGGAACAACCTATTAATTAAAAAAGTAAAAAAAGAAAACCGTCAACATTTCAAAAAAAAAACCTAATTTATTATATATAATTAACAATTAATTTAATTTTCTACATTCCTTAAAAAAATAATTTTCTAGGTATTTTCGCATACATCGTGTGCATGTAAAACAAGTAAGCTAAATCAAAACAAACTTTACTAGAAAGGAGGAGAACATGATAGGAATCATGGACCCACTTCCACAACTAATTTACTTGACTACATCCTGCATGTCTAACAAGCTACTCAACTAATAAGCTATAATAAGGGAAGGGGGGAGCTATGGTGTCCCCGAATGAAGAGACTATGTTACCCCCTTCCCATTCTAAATTACAAATTTACTTACAAATCAAAGGGGGCATCAAAACAAAAATACAAAAAATATAATTATAACAATCACTCACAAACTACAACCTATGAAAAAATTGACTTGAAATCAAAGTGTCCACTTTCTTTACAATTTACGAAGTACTGTACTTAATTCAAAAATCAACTAAAAAATTATAATATTAGAAATCATAAATAAATTCAATAAAATTTCTATTTTGTTCATAGAATTTAACTTTCAAAAGAAAAAATAAGGAAAAATTGACAAAAATAAGCCAACCTTTGGCCCATCTTCCCCAAATAAATCAACCTTTTGAAATTCCAAAAATAAGCCAAGGTTTGCATCATTTTAGCCAAATTTAGGCTTCTGATTTAGGTTTACCTACTAATACAGGTTGTAACAGGTTAATAATAATTGATTAAAATTAACTATAATAAATCAAGGTTATGATTAGAATTAATTATAATAAATCAAGGTTAATTATGATTAATGATATATGATTATTATAAATCAAAATAATCACCACCAAACCTAGCCCCACCACTACCGAACCCACCAGCACCACCACCACCATTAAACACCGAACCTAGCCCCTCCACCGCCACTAACCCAACCCAAACCCAAAAACCACCACCGAACTCCAAAACTTAAAACCCGAGTAACCACCCCCAACCCATAACACACCACCAAACCAACCTCACCACCATTCTCCTCGAAACCACCATACCCACTACCATCCTCATCCCGCAGCCAGCCTCATCCCGAAGCCACACCGAGCCCATAACAACCCAAAACCATCAGCCTAAAACCACCCAACCCCACCTCGAAACCCTAAACACACCGTCACCCACCCCAAACCCAAAAATTACAACCCGAAACCACAATGCAACTCCTAAACTCACCGTCACCCTCCCCAAAAATCATACCTATGCCCGAAACTGCCCCACATAAACCTGAAATCACAAAAAAGCAAAACCACCACAATCAACTTTAGAAGGAGGAAGAGAGAGAAAGGATATCGAAGGGAGGGAGAGAGAGAAAGGAGATGTTGTGGCGGTGGAGATCCAATGGGTGAAGATCTAATGGGTGGTGATCCGGTGGGTGGGAGGTCCGGTGGTCGGAGGTGCGATGGGTGATGAGGAAAGAGGGAGGAGAGAGAAGCAAGAGATTGAAAGAGAGGAGACAGAAAAATAAAGAGCGAAAAAATAAATATAAAGAAATAAAGAAAATTAAAGAAATAAAAAATAAAACAAAAATATTACCTGTATAATCGGTCATAGGTCATCTGACCTAAATTTGGAAAAAAATGATACAAATGTTGTATTATATCTGGAATTTCAAAAGGTTGGCTTATTTGGGGAAGATGGGCCAAAGGTTGGCTTATTTTTGTCAATTTTTCCAAAAAATAAAAAGAATGGTGAGAAACTTAAGTGACAAAAACTAACCAATCAAATTTTGCAACTAAAAATAATTATACTTCGTATGTCTAATGTTCAAATTGACTCTTATGCCGAAGAAAATCGAGTTTCTGTTTCGACAAAAAATTCAAGCACGCATCGCGTGCAAAAAATTCTAGTAAGCTATAAACTAGGAATTGACTAATATAGAAGCACTTAATCAAACACATTGTGCAATGTATCTCATTCACATTTATTTATTTAAGTGGTTGTCAATACATAATATGATCTATTTGTCAATACATAATATGATTTATTATATCACATATGATACACAACATAAACATAGATTTGATTATTTGTGTAATTTCACTCCAATCTTAATTAAACACCTAAGTTTCAATGAGAAACTGAAACCTGACGAAAGGATCTTATACCGTCATCAGAACGAAATTCCATATCTGTATATATACCAATATCTGAGCTTATGTACCATAATACAAACATATATATATCTTTCAATAAACAGCAAGACCAGGCCAATAACTTTTTGAGCTTGTTAAATCTGCATGACTTCTTCCTCAAATACCTTCATAGCAGATGCTGGCATTCCAAGATTCACACTTATGCTTTTCCTATCCTCTCCACTAGGGAGAAACAATGCGACCTCTTTCTCAGGCAAGCCAACAGGCCCCGTGTAAATCGTCTCACCCCATCCAAAGTCAGGGGAATGAAATGCTAATCTAGACCAAGCTGTGATCACTAGTGTACCATTAAGAGAAGGCCTAGCCCTTGTCATCTCAAAGTAGTCTATGGCAGATCTCATGTAACTATCAGTAACCAACTTAACTGCTCCTTGAACTAACTCTACCGCGTGTGACAAAGGTTCGTCAAGTAGATCTCTTGCTTTGCAGAGCGCGTTAGTCAGAACAATCCCGTTCCCAAAAAAACCCTTAGGCAATTCAGGATTGAATCTAGAGCGCCCATCAACTGCAAACAGAAGCTTCGTTTGTTGATCAGGATTCATCCTTAGAGCTTTGCATCGCGTTCTCCAGACCAAGGCTGTTAATGCCTCGAAAGTAGTACACTTGGTTAAAACTCCGTGTTCTAAGGCTTTGTTCTTTAATCGTACTAGCTTCTCAGGGTTGAAAGAGAAAGAACGATACATCATTTCTTCGTCGTAGAGTTCATGGGTTTTTGATATGTCTTGAATATCAAGAAATTCATTATGTGGGAATTCGATCATAGGTGGGTTTCGTGCACTGAGGATAGTCCTGTCTAGAGCTGGTGGGAGGCTTAGGGGTAATCCTCGCGCTATTTCACCCCATGAATGGATGAACTCCACTGCAGAAATTCCATCAGCCATACAATGGTTCATGGCCATGCCTACTGAAAAGGCTCCACACTTGAACTTTGTAACCTGGATTTTTTTAGAAAGATGAGTATAGACATAATTAATCTTTCAGTTATCCAATCTCAACAACTATTGACTAAACCTTTACAAGACGACATACTCGGATACTCGTGGTGATTTTGGTAACTCTTTTTTCAGAAGCCACTCGTTTTATTTTTGTAGGAAATTACCAAAAACACCCATTTGCTTCTACAAAATTACCAAGATGCTACTATAATTAAATGAGAACAACCACGATAAAACCCAAGAAAGGACATCGAAATATACAATAAATCCTCTTATCAAATCATGCCTTTTTTTTTTGTGTTGACATGCGTGAAAAGTGTAAGTGTATAGATTAAAATGAAACGGAGGGAATACTACTCAAGTACCTGAACAGTAAAAGTAGGAGTCTCAATGATGTTTTTGGCACCAGGAACTTCATATACAAGGTTTTTCAGTACCATAGGATCAGCACTAGCTATGCCTAACATCTCCATCACAGAGCAATTTGCCTCTGCTTCGACGAAAAAAGGCCCTTCTCCCGTGCAATCAACAATCAACTTTCCTTCAGGACTGATCGTTAACCGCCCCGCAAGAGGGTAGAAATGCACAAGAACCTTAGACAATGATTCTCTGATAACTTTAGCAACATCTATAGTTTCCTTCTCTTCTGACTTGTACAGGTAGATCGTCCTCATAATAACAGCTATGTTTTGGTCCAAGTTGCATAGGAAGTAATGTCCTTTTTCAGTTTCCTCCATTGGTGGGACTCTTGTAGGCTCATCTTTCTTTACTGTAAGCTCCAAATTAACATTACAAGCACTCCCCATTTTACAGAAAAATCTGCCCCATAATTTCCAGGAAAAACGTTAATACTTTTACAGGATAAAAGATAATCAGCTAAGAAACACAAAAGGCACACAATTATCATGTACTTCTTCCCTTTTTTTAGTCTTATCATTTTGACTTTGAAGCTGTCCATATACTCACTATGACAATCTTGTATTATTAATAGGTAAGAAATGACATAGTCACGTGAGATCTTGTTAGATTA